>NW_027249784.1:42500-76454 GCF_030848795.1 Temnothorax nylanderi
TAAATATTAAATTTATAGTATTGATTTATATCATTAATTTTATTCTGTCTTTATATAGAAAAATATACACTCATTCTTAGCATCAGAGTAGAGGGTAACGCAGCTGACGAACAGTATATATAATAACAAACTGAATAAAAATCTTAATTATTAATATCATTATGTTATAATAATTAAGATTTTTATTCAGTTTGTTATCTATACTGTTCATCAGCTGCGTTACCCTTTACTCTGATGCTAAGACTGAGTGTATATTTTTCTATATAAAGATAGAATAAAATTAGTTATATAAATCAATACTATACATTTAATATTTATTGCATTTGTTATAGAAGTTATTATTCTACCCCATCAAGAATGGATAGATCCTTCGAAAGAGTTTTACATCATTCATTTATTTTACAAGAAAAAAATTATTAGAGGTGCAAGAGATGCAGTAAATTGCCCAGTCTAATAAGTACCCGCGTCAATACATACTATGTATACTAATTCACATTCTCAATTATGCTACTGTTATTATTTGTCATCAGACAATTATAAACATACACATAATAATTGGATACATATTATATATATATATATATATATATATATACGCACATGTGTGCATAAGAATATATGTAATTTATAAAAAGCGGGTGCTTATTAGCCTTGATACGTTACTGCCTTCTGCTATATACGGACGGCCAGAAAGCATTTTCAGGTTCAGGGGATGCTGGAGCCGCAGGCGAACTCGATCAGCGTCGATAAAGAAGTGCTCACCGACTATATCTGTCCTTGTATAGACAAAGATATAGACAACGATAGCACGCTACATTGCACGCACACATACGCACGATACACCTCGACATTATACTTTTATATTACGCTTCCAAATCTTGATTTGGGGGGTTTATCGATGTTTTTATTGTTGTGCAATTCAGGGGAACTTGTTTTCGCGTTCGTACCAATGGTATATCTCTTATGAAATACATCTTGTGACGAGCTGACAGCTCGCCGCTACTCGAGACGCTATATTGGGATAAAAGTAGATAAGGAAATCTGTACTTCCGTAATTTTTTCTTGTTTTCTATATAAAATCGGAGTTCCCCTGAATCATTAATGTATGTACTGCAATTCTGGAGAAGGATTTTTAATTCTGTCAAATATTAACGACGCTACGTGCCGACAACAAAATGCCGGTAATACAGACGGCTCCAGCATCCCCTTCAGGCCGTATTGCTAAGAATCCATAGACGCGGCAACACCGCGCGGCGTTGCCGCGTCTATAGCATATGTCTCTCTACCACCGTGCGTCCGTGTGAGCAATTCAGTGGTGTGTGTACGTGTACGGAGTTTCGCGTTGTCACCACCAGTGGTCACCACCTTACGTGGTGGCGTTTTTGCGTCGGAGTTCGGCCTTTGCTTTAGTTGACATTACCGACGTCGAGGAAGTTTGGCCTTCGCTTTAGCATTCCCTTAAGGGGATCCTGGAGTGACAGCGACAAGGCATAATCGGTCTAAGCAATATCTTTGAATTGGCTGAACAGAATGGAAAATCCTTTTACACGATTAAAATACGCACAAAAATGTAGAGGGCTGTACATGATTTTTTCTGATAAACTAAAAAAAAATTTATTTTTATAAATATTGTCTTCACCTGACGACAATATTTGCTTTATACAAAAATTCTGCAGTTTTTCTATAGAAAATAGTGATGCAGGCCTCTACAAAAAACTGTCAGGAATAATATCGTGCAATTAGAAGTAAGATTTGAAGCCTTAAAAAAAAGATATTACTTAGACCAGTGGAAGATGCAAGGTTAGGTGCTATCCTTGTCTATATCCTTGTCTATACAAGGACAGATATAGTCGGTGAGCACTTCTTTATCGACGCTGATCGAGTTCGCCTGCGGCTCCAGCATCCCCTTAAGGGGATCCTGGAGTGACAGCGACAAGGCATAATCGGTCTAAGCAATATCTTTGAATTGGCTGAACAGAATGGAAAATCCTTTTACACGATTAAAGTACGCACAAAAATGTAGAGGGCTGTACATGATTTTTTCTGATAAACTAAAAAAAAATTTTATTTTTATAAATATTGTCTTCACCTGACGACAATATTTGCTTTATACAAAAATTCTGCAGTTTTTCTATAGAAAATAGTGATGCAGCCCTCTACAAAAAACTGTCAGGAATAATATCGTGCAATTAGAAGTAAGATTTGAAGCCTAAAAAAAGATATTACTTAAACCAGTGGAAGATGCAAGGTTAGGTGCTATCCTTGTCTATATCCTTGTCTATACAAGGACAGATATAGTCGGTGAGCACTTCTTTATCGACGCTGATCGAGTTCGCCTGCGGCTCCAGCATCCCCTTAAGGGCCTATATACGAGAAATCAATTGGGAAAAGGTAAATTTTATGTATTCTTGCCCCTTGAATCCGAAACTGATGTTGATAAAAGTTGAGGGTCGTTACTTATATTAAAAACTTATTAACAAAGAAAATATAATGAATAGTATGTAATTCTATGATACCATATATAGACAGTGGGTCCCGCCAACCTGCGGGGGACTCCACCTCTAGAAAAACTAACCTAACCCAACCCAATTGTTGTGTGGATGGATCACACATGTATGATCGCACATACACTTCCACCCACACAACAATTGGGTTGGGTTAGGTTAGTTTTTTGGAGATGGAGCACCTCGCAGAGGGGGGTGGGGGCGGAACCCACCGCATCCACGCATACACTTTTCCACACAACATTCTTTCGTTTTGTACAAAAACGTGTCCAATGAGCATAATTTTATCAATATTGGAGGTGAGGAGCTGTATAAGTTTTTCTAAAAAATTATCTAACTTTTTAATAAGCAACACCCGGCCAACTAAAACCTTCACAACATTACCTACTCAATGCGATGACTTTGATAACATATATTTCAAAATTATGAAAATTGGGAGTGACTTTCTGATACTAAATACCGGATTTTTTCTCATTTTTATGACGATATCTTAGAAAATATAAGCGACCCCCAAATTTTATCAACCGTTTTGGATTCAGGAGGCAAGAATACATAAAATTTATTTCCTCTCAATTGATTTCTCGTACAGGTTCTAATTGTCGAGTTTTACCCTAATTTTTCTCATTAATTTTTTTATTTTACTTTTAACTTTGATGTGGCCCCTTGTTAGATTTATTGTAATTCGTTTTTAGTCCTCGCTTTTAATACACTATTATTTTATATTTTATTTCTTTTATTATTTTTTTATATTTTATTTATTTTATATTTCATTTAGGACTAATTCAGTTTCACCGTTAGGTATTGTTATTTATTATATTATTCATGATCTAATCTTTTTTTTATTAAATTATTTATTTTTTGGCTGATAAAGACTCGATGCAGTTTGAAACGTTCCGTTAAATTTTTTAAATTAGATATGTGGTAATAAATCAGATTATATGTGATACATAATATTCTTTTTTGTTCGTTTATTGTCCTATGACCTTTCCTTTGCTTTTCAAGTACGAGCTTGACCTTAGTTTGTTTTTTAATAATGATGTAACTAATTATCTATGGTTCAAATATGCTTTAAATAAAGATTAATATGAGGCTGCACTTTACTTGATACGTCCATTATATACTTACTGGATTAAATTCTGGATGAAGATTTAACGTAAAACGACAAAAGCCAAAATGCTAAAAAATTGAATGCTTCAAATTCACGATGTCTCCTATCGCTGCAGGTATTTCTTCAAGCGGATCGGTTGAAAGATGCGGTGAGTTCGCTAGTGGCGGTTGGCGAGTGGGATCGCGCACGACGAATCGTCCGTGAGCTTGCTCCCGATCTTGAGCTATATCTAGAAGAGAAATATCGAGACGCCATGACAAACGAAGGTGAAATGGAACGGCTGGCGGAAGTGGACTGTAACGCTGCCCTCGAGGTGATGGCGCGCAAAGGTCAGTGGAGTCAAGTGTTCGACGCCGCGAGCTCGCAAAGTCTGGAGGTGCTGCAGAGATTTGTGGCACGGCGTGCCGCACAATTGCTGAAGAACGACGCCGCGCTGCAAGCATTGCAACTTTACGCTCAGTACGGCGCACCCGCAATCTCGCAGAACTTTAATCTGTATTTGCAATTGGCAGAGAGCATCCTGAATGCAACGCAGCAGGAGTACAGGTATTATATATTTAGGGCTGATGAGGGGATTTATCGAAAATATAGCGTGTCATTTATTCCTATTTATTAATCTCCATTATTCAAATGTCCATCATTAGTTGGAAATGTTTTGATACAAAATGTCTTTTTACAAACTAATCTTTTATTAAAATTGAAATATCCCTACAGGTAGAACAGCAAGTCACAATAAAGTCAAAATAATGTCAAAATGACGGCAAAATGACGATTTTTTGTCATTTTACTATCATTTTACTATCATTTTGACGTCTTTTGACTTATTTATTGTGGCTTTCTGTTCTATCTGGATCCCTTCTGTATTTACTCCCAAAACTGAAGACCTTTATTTTCTTCATTCTCTATATTTAACCTGATATTGGGAGAGATTGATATTGCTTGTTCGTCTCACGCTTTTATCTTTTGCATCTCTTCATTTATTATTCGCGACATAACTAATTCCAGATATCTAGCCCAACTCCGTGACGTTTTACACGGTCTCTACCGCTCATCGTCTTCTCGTGAGAGATTCGAACGTCTTCTGGAGGCCGCACATCTCTCTGCGGTGAAGCACGGCTGCCGTCCGTTTCCGGCGCTTTCTGGCGTTGTGGTTAAGGCATCGGTCAGTCTTCTGCGACACACTGATATCCTTCACGCCGACAGATACTACTATGAAGCCGGTATTGCAGCTCGTACCGCCGGTCTTCTAAGCGAAGCCTTCGTTTTTCTTAATCATTTTCTCGATCTGGAAGAGTGTATCGAAGAGGATGGCGACGGCAATGTCTTAGATGTGGACGATCTACGTGTCACTGACTTTCCACTGGAAGTTCCACTTCCAGAAAAACTTGGCGTCGCGACGGATCAACGTGAGGAGGCAAGAGAATGGGTGCTGGCGGTGTCTATGGACCAAAAGATCGAACAAGGTCTACCGGTCGACCAGAGAGGCGTATATGTAGGCTCCCTGACGTCGCCGACAAACTCCAGCGCGCTTCTTCAGCAATGCGTGATCACGGGATATCCAGTGCGAGGCCCAGTTGTCAGATTTGAGGAAACCAACCGCGTGGCTGATCGCGACGACTGGACCAAGTTGATCAATACGGCCCGACAGGCACCCCCGGATTCGCCGCTAAATGACATTTTAGTATTTCTTCAAGATTGGTGCGGCACGGCACCCAAGTACTCGTTTTAAACGAAAAAGCTTCGAGTCTCGTTTAATTTAAAGTTGATAAAAATAGAGCACGGTAAAAAGAATAAAAAAGATTAAAAAGATTTTGGAATTTGTAGATAAGCTAAAATAAATATAATAATAAGTGTATGTATTGTGCTGATATGCGCCTACACTCTTAATTAGCGGTATGTAATAACGTTATTGACAAAATATACCTCGTTTCATTTAGTCAAGACCAGAATTATCTTCAGAAAGAGGTTTATATCGCTTCATTGAAATTTAATTATTTCTACATTTATTTATCACTTTTTGCTTGATTATAAATGACTTCGAAAAGAAAAATATTGTACTGAAGCAGTGTCAATTTATCTGCCACTACTCTTTCTTTCAGCCAGATATAGAGCGCTCGTCCTGCAGGGTGGTTCATGAAGGGATTTCAGAGGGTGGGCAACCGCAGATGATAATTAACCGCTTGGCAAATATGCTCGGCTTTGGCGCATTCCATAAGCCAAAAAGCTGTTTGTGGAATTTGGCGGTCCAAAGTAACGCAAATACACGCACACGTGCGCGCTTATACACACGCGCGCGTCATATTGACTCGAAATCGTAAACGGGCTTAATATACGCTGCAGGAGACGCGCGCTGCCCCGCCATATTGCTTGATGTTTAATGTCCGGCAGCGACACAGTGCGGCCGAAGCGAAGCCCGCATTGTGCGGCCAAAAGTCGAAAAGTTAAGGGAACGATCTACAATTTCGTATTAGGGGGTTTTTGGGGTCGCTGATTACGAATCCGTTATCAGAATTAAAAAATTCAAAATGGCGGATCCAATATGGCGTCGTGTTATACGAAAAAACTTGTCAAAAATGAAAAAAATTTAGCAATTGGTCTAAAACTTATTATTTTGTGGTTATTAGGGTCTGTGATTACAAATTTATCAAAAATGAAAAAATTTAAAATGGCGGAATGCAATATGGCAATACAAAAATTTTTATTAAAATTAAACATAGTAATATACAAATTAAGAGTTTTGAACTGTAATGTAATATGCATAAATAAACTTTATATAAGATACACTTAAATTCTACGTTTACAAAATATTCCATACGCGTAGCTACGTAAAAAAATTTATGACTCTGAAAAAAATTATATTACAAGAAATTGCAGTCTCGTAAAGCCACCTTGAGTCGAAGTACTGAAACCTAAAAAACAAATAGCACTGTTATATGATAGTTATAGGAAATATGTTAATACATCATATAAAATTTGTAACTTAAAAAAATTAAACAACAAATCTCTCTCTTTCTCTCTTTATCTCTTCTTTTTGCTTTCTGTATTATATTATACATGTATATTTCTGTCTTTCTTTTTCGATGCTCATTTTTTTCTTTCTTTTTCTCTTAATTTTTTGATTTGTATGCTTTATTTCTTTCATTTATTATTATAACTCTTGAAACGAATATCCTACTCCATTTTTGAAAAAAATTCATAAAAATTCAATGGGCAGATATGGGCAGCTGAATTTTGTTTTATTTAGTAGATAATACTTTTATGTATAACCTCCAACAAATTTTTAAACAGCATTTTACGGCAATCTATTACTTTTTTATCTAACAATTCAAATTTTCTATTTCTAACCATTTTCTATTTAACAATTAATTCCCAGAAATTTTTTCACATACTTTACTAACCTTCAGATGTTGATTCCATTTTGTTCCGCTTGATTTTATTTACTTCAAAAACTTTCACACGTTCGTAACGAAAGCGTCCACCGTCCGCTCTGTATCTACAATAGTGTAGCGCTCGACGAAGGCCACATTCCGACTAAGTTTGAGGAGAGGATTTAGGGAAAGGGACGTTACTGTGAACGGTTTTCGTTTCTTAGGGGATCCCTTTAGCCAACCCAATGATGAAAAAACCCTAACTAGAAACTTTTTTTTTCGACTTTTGGCCGCATAATGCGGGCTTCGGTCGCACTGTGCGACAGTCGCAGTAAGAGCACATTATTTGCATTACCTACGTTATTTAAAATAATTTTTGTTTTATTAATAAAAAAATTATAAGAAAAATGTTAAGCAAATCAACGTGAAGCAATATTAATTATATTATTATATAAAAGTTTTAATGAAAACTAATAAAATATTTTACCTATACGCGAAAACCTTTCTTTACTATTATTCTTGGTAAAACTCCACAATTAGGGCCTATACGAGAAATCAATTGAGAGGAGGTAAATTTTATGTATTCTTGCCCCCTGAATCCGCGAAACTGTTAATAGAATTTGGGGGTCGCTTGTACTTTCTAAGATACCGTCATAAAAATGAGAAAAAATGCGGTAAATATTTAGTATTAGGAAGCCACTCCCAATTTCCACAATTTTTGAATATGTTGTCATGACCCTGAGTAACTTTTCCTTATAACTTAATCGGCGGTCATTGCTTATTTAAAAATTATAAACAAAAATGGTTTGAGAAATATAGCAGTTTCTAATCAGTGCTAAAAGGGAAGTAATTTACTGATATGTGTGTACAAGACAGTACACATGTAGGCGGGGGAGGGGCTATTGTCCCTCATTTTTGCTCCCCGGTGTACATACATACATTAGAGATGCGTAACTATTCGAATTCGAATTTCTATGATTTGAATATGCGAACTATTCGAAAATTTCGAATCTAGATAGTTCGAATTTATATTGTCAAATTTATAAAATTATATTTCCCGTTAACAAGCAAAAAAACGGTCATGTTAATAGATACATTCAGTTCGAAGTTCCTGGCGCTCCAACCAGAGGAAAGTACACGACGATACTTTGGAACGTGTCGGAGTGCACATCTGCCCTAATGACCAACGATGACTTGATGTTTGCGGCGTTAAGGTTTTTTATTATATGTAGGGGAGACCGGGGCTAAGCCGACACTATTTTTTCAAAGGCAATTTTTAATATTTAATTAAAATTTTTAGGCAAATTCAATGGTACATATTTAAAGAGTGTTTCTTCAGGTACAAAATTGATTCAGGAAGTTTTGCTGTACGTCGCTTTGTTTTGCCGCCAGGAAAGGAAAAGTGACGCGAAGACTAATTTTCGAATTGAAAAATGCCGGGGCAAACTCGACACCCCGCCGGGGCAAACTCAACACTTTGTCTGATCGACACAATTTGATCTGGAACTTATTTTTTACTGTCTGAAAATGAAAATACATTGTTTATTGTGTATTTAAAAAGTACAAAAATTCGGAATAAAGTAGCTAGAACAATCATTTGAAATAATGAGAACAAAAATTGTTGAACTTTCAATTATCTTCATCTAAACTCATGTCTGAAAAACAATTAATGCAAGTAAACTCGCGATCGGACGTGCGCATACATTTGTCATGAGCCATACGGCTGCATGACAAGCATCGTTTGTTACTGGGAGCCGACGAAACGGCGTGGTGTTGACTTTGCCCCGGACGTCGTTTTTCACTTTTGTCACTTCAAAAACATGAACATTTTGAAAATATGCAAAAACGATTATCGGATTCATATAGAGCATCAAATTTCCCATCAAAATCACTTACCGGTAGATTCGCAAGAGTAAAGCTCGATGAAAGAGTAGACATTTTCGAGAGATCAGAAAAATTACTTTTCACTATCAAAAACGCTTATGTCGCGTTAAAAATTACACTATAACTCAGAATGTTACCAAATTCCGTTGATAATACTGGCACATAAAGACGCATTTACAGTAGGAAAGGCAAGTTTCTACGATAGATTTAAATTGGCAAAAAGCCTAGTGTCAAGTTTGCCCCGTTGTCGGCTTAGCCCCGGTCTCCCCTATGTAGAATTCACTGTTATACAATGCGCTGAGGAGGACCCCAAAAAAGGGTCGAAACGTTCGTAATTTTGACATGTATCCTATAATAAATTTTAGCGGTTAAACGTCACGCTTGGCTCTTATTGCCCGTATCAAGTTTTAATTTTATTATTTTTTTACATTAAGGCTCCTGGGTAGTCCATATTGAATTCTTGCTATCGAGGCGAGAAATAATACCCTATTTTGTCCTGCGTTTTATTCCGAAATAAAAAGACATTTCAATAGAAAATCACTATAGATCCTTTATTTCCCTCGACAATAAACAAACAGCCATAAAATGAAGCCTAAACATACGGAAAAACAAGCCGTTTGATGACTATCGAAAGGAGTGGAGAATGTTCCTTCCGCATATGTATTTCTTGCAAATCTTACTTCTCGGTCAATTTTACGAGTTTCACGAATACGTTAAACGTTATAGCACAAGTACAGAGCGAATAATAAAGAAATTAAACGCAGGACAAAATAGGTTGTCAACATGTCACAAAGGACAGAATTCTCGGAGAGAGTTCTTATTTCTACCGCGACGGTACGTCGCCACCGTCAGCGCGGAGTTCTCGGGTCAGGGACCAGGAGCCTTAAAATATTCTTCTACTATCCACGTGTTAAAATTCAATCTAATAATAATTATATTGTTAATTAAAAATTATACCTATACTCCAATAATTCGATTCAAAATCATTCGATTTGCTTGATTTGAATGAAATTTTGTCGATTTGATTCAATTCAAATTCGAAAGAGAAAATAAAATTCGATTCGATTTGATTCGACTAAAAAATCCTTGATTCACACATCTCTAACATATACTGTTTAAAGAGTATATAACTAGAAAAGTAGAGAGATTTTGTGTATCATGCGTTATCTGTGGTAGTAGTTGGCGAATAAAAAGTAGTGCGATGAAACGATCACAGATGCCGGCAGAGGTACCGTTACCGTTTCATCTGCGATATTACGTATTGATGCGCGCTCGCGACGCAGACCGCGTTGCGCCCCAGTAACTGAACACGTAGCGGCGGAGTGATACAGCGCTTGCGTGATCGGGCCGGTACGTGCATGCAGCCCGGCGAGCGGGCATTCGTTTTCCATCAGTAGTAGGAGACGGATCTCTCGGTTACATTCCATTGTATTGTCGGTCGAGTTATACGAGTTCTCGATCGTGGCTATTGTCAAGCCATTGTAAAGGTTAATATTCGTGGTTACCGCGACACGTTATTGAAACGAGATTCACGAGAAGACAGACACTCAAGGATTGAGATACGAATACGAAGGACGACCGTAGCCATTGCAACGTCGTCACACGGACAAGGAATGAGACGGCCATTTTGGGACGTTCTCAACTGTAATTTCGGCAGTGGTCTCAATGGCCCGTATTCATAGTCGGATCTTATTTCAAGACTGTTTTAAGTAATGTCTTAAGATGCTAATACGGCTCTGTGATTGGTTCATAATATCTTAAGATCATACTTAAGACGGTCTTAAATATAAGATCCGACTATGAATACCGGCCAATAACCATCAATACCCGAAATATTGGAAATACACAAGGAAGGCCTCAGCTAACAGGTAACTTCCTCAGATCTCTGACGAATCATCGATCACTTTGGGTCGCTAGCAAGCAGTCTAACGTATGATGAAGGAAAACGGTCCTATCATCTTTTACGATCTTTGATTCCAGAGTTCTGGAAAGAACAATGAGAGGAATACTTCCCTTTGTAAAGATGGCCGGTACAAGTCGTACACTGTAAATCGGACTGAGCTCAGTATAATTCTTTCTCTTTATCTTTTCTTGTGGTTGCAACCCGAGTAAATAGTTAATGATCTTTTCTGTAAATAGCTTAAAGTCACATTGTCGAAATTGATTACTAAAGAGAAACGTAATTACGATATTCACTTGAATCCTGCGCGTTACACTTGCGTTTATTGTGGTTCAAAACCGCTACTATTGATACTTCTTGCGTCAAGGAGATAAAACTTAGCTGCGTATTATTAATTATTACTTGATTGAATTATCTCTTTATCTTTAACTGAGTTTGATTATTACACGCTGTATTACTTATTGGATATTATTCGTTTATTGCTTGAATTAATGTGTCAATTAATATATGAAGGTGCGTTACATTTGACTTGTAGAATTACTCAGAATATGCTGTCTTATCGTAATTCTTTACCTATCTTTAAAAATAGTCAATACTCTCTCGAGCATGTAGAATGCTATATTATTCAATCACTTTATCACAAATGATTATTCTCTGATGATCAGCAAATTGACGCATTACTTCATTTATGATTATTTCTTGTATTATATTCAATGATGTTGATTCGTATTATATGCTTTATGTGTGTCTAATATGAACGATCCTTTTTTTGAGATAGATTAATTCTGGATTACACTTGACTACGTCAAGATGTTCAAAATATGAGCAAACATGATGTCTATTTTCTTTTGATGATCCTTATTATTTTATACAGGATTATAATATTGATTTCTGCTCAAGAAAGGATTATTCACTAATGATTATTCTCTTTTATTGTGTGTATACAGATTATTATCTTATGTAAAGGAAGCTTATTATTTTGTGAGAAATCTGAACACGTTACTAATGTTTGAGACTGAATATGTGACACACATATATATTGAATGTGATGTAAACTTGCTTGGTGCGAAAAGTGAGTACAAAAATACACAATCTCTTTGCCTACACAATTCTAGAGTGATGTGTCGTTCCCTCATTCTATTTTCTTGAGACCAGGCTCCTGCGCGAGCTTGTACTTTAAACATATACATACGTGTCTCCTAGGTTAATACATGTACATACTTTACTTATATTGTATGATATACCTGTTTATAAACCATGCTGATTTCCAACATTATGAACAATAAAGAAATTTGAATAATTTTCTTGTACGAGTTCAAACTCGGTCATAGTGTGACCGAAGCAAAACGCGTAATATATATAAATTCTGCTTTCGGCGAAGGTACTGCGAGTGAGCGGAACATTTAGGCGTTGATTTCAAAAGTTTCAGTCTGGTGATACAAACTTGGAAAATTTGTCTCACGATCATTCGCCAACAGTTGTTGAAGACACTGTTTTGAAGAACATGGTTGAAGCAGACTCGCGTTCGGGAAATTGCAGAGAATCTCAGGATTTACTATTCGACTGTTTTCCGACAAGGCCTTGAGGAAAATAAAGAAACTGGATAAGTGGATCCCACACGAACTCACCGAGAGAGACAAAAGATTCTCCGGGAGATCTTCTTTGCTTTCTCGAGATAATAATAAAGGTATATTCAACAGAATAATGACCTGCAATGAAAAAATATATCCTCTATGACAATCGTTGACGTAATGCGTAGTGATTGTGGATGCAGATCAATCCTCAAAACACACATCAAAACCGAACTTTCATCCGCGTAAGATTTTGGTACCTGTATAGTGGTCAGCAAAGAGTGAAATTATCAATGCTGATAAATACTGTCGAGAAGTTGATATTAGGGAGTTTTTGCAATACCGTCTTTCAGACACGGTAATTGTATCTGAATTGTTCAGATACAGAGTGAATGTATCTGAACAATTCAGATAACGTTTACCGTATCTGAAAGACGGTATTGCAAAAACTTCCTATTTATATGTACAAAAAATTTGGCATTCAGCAATCAACATTGCTTAACAGATGCAGGGTGTTACTGCTTCACGATAATGCTCGACCACACATTGCAAAACCTGTAAAACAATTAGCAAAATTGAAGTGTGAAATTCTCTCATATCCTCCTTATTTTCCTGACCTGATCTGTCACTCACAGATTATCATTTTTTCAAGGATCTGAACGGCTTTTTGAAGAAAAAATTGTTTGAAAGAGACGGTGATGTAAAAAACTGCTTTCGGAGAATTCATTGATTTTCGTTCTCTAGAAGGGTTTTGAAGACGCGATACAAATTGCGTTGGAAAAAGTGCATTGAAGTAGATTGAGACTATTTTGATTAAGAAAGTATAATGTATTAAGTTTGTAATATAAACGTTTCAAATAAAAAATCAAAAACAGCCGTACTTGGAAATTAAATAAACATAACTTGAATATTCTACAAGCAAATTTTCTTTAATGTAATAACTTGTGTCTTCTATCTTATAAAGCGAGAGCAAAGAAAATCTGTTTGAACAAAGTTAGATAATATAAAAACCGATAAATGTATGTATATACAACGAATCTTGCCGTTACGCTAATTCCCGCGTGGCCGACACCTTCGATTTTCCGATAATTACTGCATAATGGCGCCTATACAACTTTCAGACGCTTTAAGCAGTCTGAAAAGGCGTCGGGGGCGGGGGGGGGGGGGAAAGAAAGAGAGAAAACGCAGCGCCCGGTCTAAACCGACCCGATCCTCGCCTTCCTCCGGGAACTCATGAAAGCGTTCGTTGATCGCCACCATTAAACGCTCCGCGATTAATTTAAATAAATGCGCCACCATTATGAGCGGAGAACACTTACCTGTGAGGGATGGTGGATATTCAAATGCGGACCTCTCCGCTGAAAAGTCGTCGAGGACTAATCTTCTGACGGATCGCGGGATTTCCTCCTAAAATATTCCTACGAAGAACTATGGGGGTGACTTACTTCTGGGATTACGTGCCGGAGTCTTGTCGATAGAATAGAAGTTACCAGAGTGACGTGGAAAATATCAAATAGTTTAAAATCGTTTCGGTGTTGTCTGCAGCAATTGATTTTATCTACGAAATCAAATAAAAGTCCGAAAAGTAATGATTACACGAAATTATAGTCACATTAATAAATTATCATATATATACAGGGTAAGTTATTTTAATCGACGCAGGCAAATACCTCGAAAAATATAAAAGATACGGAAAAATGTTTCAGATAAAGTTGTATGGTCTAAAGGGAGATACATGATTCCGATATGAGTTATTATGGCATACCCAGTGAGAAATACCTCATCAAAACGATATCAAATTGACGTCAAATAGATGAAATTTCATCTATTTGACGTCAATTTGATATCGTTTTGATGAGGTATTTCTCACTGGGTAGATGTCATTGTTTTCAATAAATTTTAAAAGCTAATTTCTTAAATAAAACTTTGATTTTTTTTCTTGAGATAGAAGTTGTAGATCTCGTTTTCAAAATACTATAATAAAAAGCTCATACTAACCTATCGCTGCAACACCCGAGTTCAAAGTGGAAAGAATATACATATAGGCATAAAAGAGAGGCAGAAGGAAACGAGAAAAAACAAACGTACGTTAAAAAACTGATGTATATAATAACAATAATATATATAATATATATAACGTATATGCGTATGTATACATGATTCTTATTACAACAGCTTTATTTTAGTCTAGCCTAACCCAAACCGCCGGAATCAAATTCGAGCGCGCGATCGCTTATATATATAACGTGTATAATTATAATATATTATTCATAATATATTAACATCTGTCGCCTTTTTGCATTTTCTTCGAATTCTTAACTACTTTAAATTACAAAAAGTGGTTACCTTAAAACCCATCTCCATTCCAAACTGGACGTCTTTTTTTTCGTTTCGCGCCTAAATTACACACTGGAATATATTATTTTAATATACTCTAAATCTATATATATGTACTTTAAAATGCATATTGAAAAACGTTTAAAAACGCGGGTTCAAAAATGACGTGTTGCACACAAAAAATCCAAATATATCAAATTCTCGGACATTAACCCTTTCAGTACCAAATATTAAGTGTATATTAAGTAGAATATTAAATATAATACATTGATAGAGCAGTAAATGTAGAAGTTTCAACGATTTCTCTTCACTCATTTCTAACTCGTTGTACGAGTTATCGGAAGAGCTCTACTTACTGCTATTAAAAGACTTGAGGATAAGAATGAAGCAAGTCCGTAATTCATGTAAGGTCTATTTCAAGTTTAATTTTATGTGGAACTATATGAACAACGGACTTGATCCACTTTCACTGCGTGAGTTTTTCATTCGACACTATAGAATCGTGTTAACATGTAGTTAACAGTGGAAAAACTCGTTTGCTGATTTTTTATTTAATAGTATAAAACTGACATTGTTATAGTGCTAATCCTTCATTTGGCGCTGTAGAACCGTGCCAACGCTTCATTTAACGTCGGAAACCTGCAAGCTGTCTCCATATGTCGTTCCACTTCCACATGCGGTGGTTCCTAAATAGGTATTATACTCGAGAGAAATTGTAAAAAAAAGTGCAGATGCAATATATATGGCATACGGATACGGAAAGGGTTAGCGCCGTATTTTCACCTTGAGAGGGATTCATGGACAGATATAATTGCGTGGCAGTCGATTCTCGTCTCACGTGGAGAGCTGCGCGACGAAGGAACTTGTTCAACGAGAGAGACACACCCGTTTCCGCATTATGGGATCGCTACTGGATCGCAAGAGACGCGCGATCTAGGAAAAAAGCTTGTCTCATGAGAGCGCTGGTGCCGAGCGGTCGTTAGTCTTCGTCTTTCGCAGCTTCACAGTCGCGAATATGTTAGTCCTGAAAGGCGTTAATTACAGTTAATCAGGGCTCGGAATGCGCATTCGTAATTGTTGGACGATCACGAATACGATCACGAACTAGATTTTTCGACGAGCGTTTAAGAAATTTTGTAATGGGTAACTTTCTTCCTCTAGAGTACACATTGAAGACTTTTTATTACCCAATCGTTTATTTTGGAATATTATTTGATGTCTTTTATAGAACAAGCAAATTCAATTGAAATCGATTAATCTGATAACAACCAGGTCCTCTGAAATTCGTAAGTCCACAAATATTCATAAATAAATTATATCTGAGAAATGTCGATCAAAATTGATCCGGCTGCCGTCTTTCAGTTTGTTCTTCGACGGTTATACAAATAATATTTAATCAAAAGCTTTCTTGAATTCTGAATATATATCCAGAAAATACATGCAACATTAAATCAATACAATTAAAGCGACTGATAAAACTAAAAAGTGGCAAAAGTTTGAAACAGTTGCGAATAATCTAGCAAATAACTTGTACTATGCCAGCGATAACCGAAGGAAGCTAACGCGTGTAGCAGTGATGAACAACAACACGAGCCACGATGGCGATGTATCATCCAGCAAAGTCGCTCGCTCTGTTTCGAAGAGAAAAGTCGCCTAGAAGTCGTCGCAAAAGTGTATCGAACGCCTTCTTCGACGATGCTGCAAGCTCCTACAACATCAACAGCCAATCATTGAAGACAACGCAAAGCACTAGGAAGGGATTAGCCAATGTAAACGTCACAATAGGATGTTGAATTGATCATTCGAGAGTTTGCTCATGGGCAGGTGGCAAGATAACTGGCAGAACTTGGGAGAATTGAGGTGAAACTAATAACGAAAATGGTAACAATTGTTCGTTCGCTGATTCAGGTTTGAATCAGTTAGCTCTCGCTCGCATTTTATGGGTACATCTAAACTAACGAAAAATTAAAATAAAATTGCATGCAGTGGGAGCCTCCTCTTCCTCGTCTTCCTCGTCTTCCTCGTCGTTTTTCACATGGCAATATGAGGCTGATTGGTTTTTCTTCTTGATTATATCCAATCTTCCTTTTTTTGTCTTTGCTACATTGCGTTCAATGTCTTCATCTCTTAAAAGATACATCGACTCCTCGTCATCTTTTTAAGCTCAATATATATATATTCAGCTTCAGCATTTTCTTCATAACTGTCGTTTCACTTACTGCTGCTTCTGCTTCTTCTTTTTCTTATTGACGGATGCGTCCATGCCCCAGAGATCGTACCAGGGCCCGCAGTTATTTCTATCTCGGTCGGACTCTCTTCTCAGCTTGGTCCTTGGTAGCAACGTCTTTTCCAGTATGCTCTGGTCCTTCACGACGATGCAACTGTATGTAGACTCCTCATCGGAGGCCTCAGTCTCGCTGAAATTCAACGTCGCGTCCTCCTCGTCGTAGTTTCTCCTACCGCGCGTCATTCCTTGCCGCTTGTTCTCGTTGTTTTCCTTCAGCTCAGCTACAATCATGTTCCGCTTCGCCTCAAGACTACGCCTTCGTTCTTTCTCGATAATTGCCTTTCGTGATACGTTTCCGACAAAATACGTACGCTCCTCTTGCTGCTGCTGCTGCATCCTATATTCTGATCTTTCCGTGATCTTGGACCGTTCCGCCGGTGTTGGGAAGTCCTCGAAGTAATCCGTCTTGTCAGGCACATGGCTTCTCTCGGCCGGCTTGGGTTCCTCATGCCGGTGTTCGTTCGTGATGGTGCCCTCGCTGTTACCCAGGCTTGAATTCGGGCTACCGCCCTCGGAGTTTCTCTGCCGCTCCTCGTTCTCCGCCGTCTTGTCCTCCTTCCGGATCATCTTCGGGATGTCCACGAGCGAGCGATGTTGCCAGAGCGCCATACCCTCCAACACCTCCGAGTCGCGGCGGAATTTCCAAAAGGACTTGGTCCGTTTCACGAGCTTCGGGCTTTTCGACTCATCGTAGGCTCTTCTGGTTTGCGAGAGATGGCCCATAGCGGTCGCCTGTCGCGGCGATACAGGTTTCCGCTCAACTTTCAGCGTATTATTATTGGTGTCTCCGTTACTTCGTTCATTGATCCTCGGTGCGGCGTTTCGCTTCTGAAGACCCGGACCGTATAGGCCCGAGTGGTAACCGTGTCTTTCGATCGCCTTTGTCCTCTCCAACTTTGTCTCGAAATTTGATTCGTAACCGCGATCCCTCTCGAGCGAGCCTACTCCGTATCGGCCGGTCTCTCCGTAAATCGCCTCCTCCTTATCGGAATATCTACGCTCTCGATAAGGCCCCATCAAGGGCCGTTCCGGAGCCTCTTGCGACGGTGGCCGTGGTCGCTCGAATCGTCGGCTGGACAGTCGCTCGACCGTCTTGTTGCGGTTCTTCTCGAACGTTCGTTCGTAACCCATTACTTCCTTCCGCTGTTCCATATACGCGCGCTCCTGCTCGTTTCTGGAGCGAGCATGGGCTCGCTCGTACGATTGCGTGTTCTCGCGGGGCCGCTGGAAGCTCTGTTTGTCTTCTCTCGGGAGATCGAAGACTTGCTTGTCCTCCCTCGAGCGTTCGAAGCCTTGTTTGTCCTCCCTTGTGCGCTCCAAGTTTTGCTTCTCCTCCCTCGAGCGCTCAAAGCTCTGCTTGTCCTCTCTCGTGCGCTCGAAGTTCGGCTTGTCCTCGCGGGAGCCCCGCTCGAATGAGTGCTTATCGTCCCGCGCGCGTTTGTCATCTCGTAAGCGCGCCTTGTCGTCGCGACGAGCCTGCTCCAAGTTTCTCTGGCCGCCGTCTCGACCGCGCTCCAGACTTTTGTATTCCATAGCGGGTCTCTCGCGACGATCGCGCGAAAGAGCCGCCTCGCGCGTTTCTCTCTCGAGGCTCTTGTACTCTGTCGCGGTGGATCTCTCGCGGCGCTCGAGGAACTTGGGCGGGCTATGCTCGCGCGCATACTTTTGCGCGGTCTGCTCGAGCTTCTGCGCTATATGTTCGACCTTGCGGCCCGGCTCCGGTATGGTGATGGTGCTCTCGTCGTCGGAGTCTGACGACGAGCTCGTGGACTTGGCGTATTTCTCCGCTTCGAAAGTGCCTCTTCGCTCCTGTTGAGCTTCTTGATTATCTGTGTAGAACTTGTTGTTGCTATGGTACTCACCACCAAAGTCCTCCTCGTCCTCGAGCTCGTCTTCCTCAGTTTCCGCTTGCGTCCGCTTGTCGACGCGTCGCTGATCACCACGACGAGTAGCGGCGGGGATACTTCGCTCGTCCATCATCTTGGTGCGCTGATTCGGGCTGGGACGTTCATTCGGTGCTTGCGCAGCTTTCTTGTTCTTCCTTTTCTTCATATCGCCGTTCTCCAACGCAAAATCGCCATTCTCCATTTCGAAGTACTTCTTCGAGTCTTCGCCTACCTGGTTGGCCTTAGACTCCGCCCAGAGATCCATCGCTGTGCGATACAGCTGCCAAGACTTCTCATCGCGTGGGATCGTTTTCCAGGAGTCATTCTCCCACTCCTTCGACTGCTTCTCGTCCTTCGGGGAAGGACGATCTCCTCCGCTTCGCGGCTTCCGGCGCCGTCTGCGTGCGCGGCGCGGTCAATAAAAAAGAGAAAAAGAAATGCGGAAGAAAGGGATTAGAAAGGGGGAGGCTGTTGGAGATGCGGAGGACCACCACCATGGCGGTTTATTTCCAGCGACCACGATAGCGCATGCGGTATCTACAAGAAGGAGAGACAATTTCGAAGAAACAGAGATTACTAATTTTCCGAGTGGAAGATGAGCGGCTGGAGAAAAGTTTAGTCGAGAAAAAATAAAAATAATTTGTTTATAGTTGTTTTCGTTGTAAACAAGTTATTAAAGGTAGATATTAAAGTAAATTGAATCGCAGGGTAATTAAAATTTTTTTCTTTTTAAATGAAAGATGAGCAAAGTATAGCGAAGTCGTAGATGATGGAAAATATGACATAGAAAGATGAATTGTTTGGTATCCATGCAACATTGAAACAAATAAAGATTATACAATAAATATATAACAACATTCATAATAAAGTCAAACGTATACGAAAAGCTCATTTATTTAAATAGCGAAAAAGAAAGAAGTAAAATAGGCGATTATATATATGCATATTTACGATATTTAAATTCAACTTGAGAAATGTCAAAAGATGAGATCTATTATATCGATCATATTCTCTAACCAACATTAATGTCAATCTGCTATCGTAAATTTTACAAAACTTCTAATAACAGATCTTTTAAAGATAATCACATTGACAGCCTCACAAGCCGAGTAAATATCTAAACACATTTTGACTTGGATTGTAAATAATGTCATGTCGCACAATCAGTCATGCGCGCAGCAATCAGCAAGCAAGGAAAGTAAATTCTATTCAAGACCGGTATTGAAGAATTGTGACAATTCGATTTCGCTTTATTCGAAATTAATCACAGTTTTTTCAATGCCGGAGATGTGTGTGAATGTAAAACGCGCGTGTGGCTACAGCATCCACCACCGTCGAATTTTTATTCCTCACAATAGCGTCGCAAACCAATCCAATTGAGTGCCGAGGGTGGAGACGGTGAAAGAGGGGTGAAAATCGCACTAATTACAGGGAGGCAGTAGATAGCGCAACAGCGGAGCTACAATGATACAAAGCTTCAATCACGCTGAATAGGACAAAGCGGGGGTTGCGCTTATCGGCTAGTTATCAGGGCGCGATGTTCGGAGAGTGAAGGTATCAAAGGGCCTAAAGTACCAAGTAATAAGTGATTTGCCTGGTATCGGACGTCTGTGGATGAATAATGGCAGTCTACGCGTAACTGATGTAAACCAAGGGTCGAAACCGGCTCAATTATGCTGAGGTCAGTATCCGATGTTACACGGACTTGCTAGGAGATAAATTACTGTGTGTATGTTGTCAAAAGTAAACGAAGAGATCATTTTCGCGTCCATGTTCCACCAAGATGTGAATTCAGCGAAATTTTTTCGGTTTGATCATGTAGACCGTGTCAGCTACGTAAACTCTCTTTGGCTAAAACGATTCGAGCCACAAGTTACGAAAAGAAAAGACTCTGTCTTCATTGAATATATGGATTACTTAAATTTACGATTTATTTGCCTGCAATCTCCATATTACCGTGGGTGATACCACGATCGATTTATTGGTCCAACATTGTTTTCAACACAGGATTAATAGAATTGCGTCTTTTCTCTCATGCGCGCACGTAATATAAGCGATTGTTTTCTCTTTACATAAATTACGTAGCTTGCAGTTTATATGAAGTACATGGGGAAGTCTAACTAATGTTACGCGAAGAGCAGGGATGACTTTGCAGCCTGGGGTAGATTTTGGACTTACCTTAACGCCTCGTCGTCGCTGTAATCGACATCGGGCTGTACCGGGGGCTCGTTGGAGAAGCCGCTGTCGTTGCTGCTGTGAAGGGACGTCATCGCCGGAGGTGGTACCGGGGGCATGGGTGGCTGCACCCTTCGCCCTCCGGCCAGCACCGCGGGCAACGTGCCCGATGGACGGATCTGAAAGGCAGACGAAACGATTCCCTTTGCGTCTCACCCACTCCGCATCCTAATCAATCTTGGGGCTGCGACGTGTACACGTGAGCGCGTTCTACAGTAAAGTTTACCTCAAGTCCAGTCCAGGTAAACCCTGGACTGACGCTCTGAGAAAACAATATCGGCAAAAGACGACGGGACGGCTAAAAGGAACTGCCGAAATGTTATTAATCTTTCACGATGTATTTCTACATGCGACAACAGCATAAGCATTGGGAAAGAATTTATGCGACAGACGCGAACAACGTTGCGATTCGATAGCAGATTGATACACGAATTGCATAAAAAACCGACCAATAATCGAAAACGTTCGCCAATACGTCGATTTATTGTCTCACCGATTTCGATTGACGCGCGTTCGGAGTCGCTAAGATGCTTGCAGTATTGGTCGGCGTTCCGGCATTGCTGCTGCTGTTGTTATTGTTGTTAGCATTAGTGCTATTGTTGGCGGAGCTGCTACCGGCACCGATGGTCCCACCAGATGGTTCATCGATACTGGCCGGCGTGACCGGCGGTCGAGAGGGCGGCGGCTTGCACGGAGGTATGGCTTGTGGCTCCGGAGTCCTACCGTTGCTCGCTCCGTGACTCGGCGATCTTCGCATAATTAGATAGCGCAATGTATGTACCGCGGAAATTAATCCGAAAGATTTTCAAAAATTGGTCGAATAAGTGATAAGCTTAAATTAGCGGTACAAAACGCAATACCTCAAAGTTATCTGCCTCATTCTGATTCAAAAAACTAAATTATTTTAGTAAATTTTTCAAAGATAATATTTAGTGATGGGATTAAGTATCTTACAAGTAGATTTAAATCTATATGGGTAGTTTCGATGCTATGATTAGTTTGAAGAATAAAAGCAATACTTTCAAGTAAACCCAAACCTGGACGAAATGGCTTTGAATCCTACGCATGTATTTCGAAAAACAACAGTTGGATTTGATTTCTCGGATTTTTAAGTACATAACCCTCGGAGAACACACCTATTTTTTCATTCATGGAGAACACTCTGGGTCAATCTGACCCTACACACACTTTGAACGTCCACCATTTTAAATTGACGAGTGCGATCAGCTTGAAAAAAATTTCCAGATGTACTTGGAACATTGTTAAATCAATTGATATAAATAAAAAGTGCCGTTGGAATTATTTACATATTTAAAAAAATTCAAAAAAAACTTTTTTTTAAATGTAATTTACGAAAAAAATTATTTTTTTTATTTTTAATATTTCTGGCTAAAAATTTACGTGTATATTCTTGAAATGTAGTAGAATCAAGAAAAAAATTGTACTTTAATGTACCTTTAAAAAAAGGTATTTATTTTGCTAGGTGACGAAGGTGGTTTTTAAGGTAAAAAAATCGAAAATTTTTGTGAAAAAATTTTAGAAAAATTTATTTCTTATTACATACTTATTACATATTACTTATTATTATCCTCCTCAGAAGAAGAACTATTGCCATCGAAATATTCTTGCTCGGCACATACTATGGCATTCTGAACATGTGGCCGCAAACTATACGCCATCGTGCTCACTATTGCATTTACAGGTACAGATATAATTCGAAAAAATGTATATTGAACTGTTTTGACCTCACTATGCACTATCACTTATAATATCACTTCTAATTAAAAATGTTTATCCGAAGCAAACCGACGCTTAGTACATAACAGGGTCAGAATGACCCTGCACCGACTTCGAATAATGCCCAACGCCTACTGCGTGTTGTGCTGTACAAAGGGAGCATCTTAACGTATAGTTAGTACCCCAAACTACAGCTAGAGGGCCTCAGGCCCGCCAATTTTCAAAATGCTTTCAAGATATTTACGATAAAACTCGAAGTAAGGGTCAAATTGACCCTGTGTGTTCTCCGAGGGTTAAACTTCTCTCATCTCTGATAATATTATAGGGTAACTCTGGTATTTACGCCGCGCGAGGTTACGCCGCAAATGTCAGAAAAAATAGAAGGAATGAAGGTACTTGGTCGCAATTATTCTGTTATGTGCCTTTATGCCATCTTAGTATTGTGTTGTAATTTCAGTTCTTTACTGTTAATATTAACGAAATTGTCGTGAGTTGAATCGATTTTTCACCGTAGTAAGAAGCGCGATCTTGTGTTACGACCTACGTAAAATGATTACTGTAGCGAATGTAAAAGGTTTAATGGTTATTTCATGATAAGTGTAGAGGGATAGTAAATGATGGAATACAGCAAAATACAAGTGCATAGCTCTTGTATTTTTTGTTTAACTTAATATCTTGTATATCCCTCCTGTTTAGGATATACGGCAAGTTAGCATGCGGGATTTATGCCATAGTACAGACACTTTGTAAAACTCGAAATCTCCTATGTGTTCTTTTTCCTTCTTTTTTTGGATCGTATAACAATAATCTTTAATGCATCTATCGCTCTTCTATTTTCTTTTAAAAATTTTTCAGTTTTATAATTTGTTTATTATTCTTACATCTTAATAAACTTCTTACACACATTTTATAACTTATTACATTATATCATTATGACATTTTATTGCCTTATTTATAAACATTATTTGTAAAGAATGAATATTTTATATTTCTATTTTTTTATAGTGGTAGACAGTATAAAGTTTTTATTGGTGTAATTCATTTGCCTTGAACATTATAGTAAATAGTACTCGATAAATTAAGTTTCCCTTAGCTGCGACGTATATACCGGAGTTACCCTACACGTAGTGACAAAAAAAAAAAAACAAATCGTGGAATAACTATTGACAAAATAATAATTGATATTTGATAGAAATAATAGAGTGATCAATGATGAAAAAGACAACTGATATAATAATAGGTGCGCGTTTAAGGTCCACGTGAGAATGTTTACCAATTTACTATCTCAAATGCACGCGGGATTTCAACGCGAAATGTTTGGAGTTTGAAGGGTTAATAACAAGCGACCATAAGTGCGAAATTTCGGCATTACCCTACTCGAGATCGGGAAGGTTTACTTACCCCAAAGTGTCGTCGATTATAATTTCGGTGTACGCCAAGGGAAACCACCCCGTGCTTTGAGTGCGCAGATTTTCACCGAATTGCCATCCCTTCTGACGGTCTCCTGAAAAAAAGAGAAATATGCAAATCCTCGAAACTCGCTTGCGTTCCCGGCCTCATTAACATTTTCGCAATGGAGGTTCTTTTTAATTGTAAACATTTAAAAAACCGGAGAAAAAAAAGCAAATTTATATTTATCTCGTTGCCTCTAAATATCTCCGGTGCGCGCAAAATACCGTTGACATGTGAGCTCGAAATTACAGTTAATTACAATTCTAGTAATTATTCTACGATAAATATTAATAATTGGGTAACTAAATATTAATTAAAATAGATAATCTCATTTTGATATCATCAATGTTGCGATTAATATGAGTTCTAATTAATTGGCATTTTCTCCTCAAAAAGTATTTTAAAAAAATTAAGGGACATATATATATACAGTAAAACCTCGTTTATCCGGCCTTCGATCAACCGAGGCTGCGCGTTATCCGAGCCACCGGACTTATCCGAGCACTCCGCGTTAACCGAGCTGTGCGCTCGGATAATACGGAAAAACTCGGATGAAACGGATGGCGCTTCGCTGCTATGCGATGCGCGCGAAGTATGCATGTAGTTTGCGATCGCTACTTTGTTGTTTAACCACGCACGAGCTTGTTAGTACACGCTTTGTTCTCCGCGGTTGTGAGGTAGAATTTAACAGTTGGGCTTCAACAGTCAATGAAAAAACATCGCTATGTCGCAGAAGCGAAAAAAAGTCGTCGCAAGTGTAGAGAAAAAGTTGGAAGCAATTAGAAGATTGGATAGAGGAGAAATCATTCGCAATGTCGCGGCTGATTATGGTGTTGGAGAGACCACCGTTGGCGATTGGCGTCGAAATCGATCTAATTTAGAGCAATTCGCGATAAAATCGGGCGGTGCGATGACTAGTCGTAAAACGATGAAACCGGCAGAGTATGATAAAGTTGATAAAGCTTTATTTCTATGGTTCACTCAAATGAGAGAAAAGGGACTGCCAGTATCAGGTAAGCACACCCCGGAGTTTGAAGATTCGTCATCGATACAATATCGTTTTTCCCCCTTCAGGCCCCATTTTACAGGCAAAGGCCATGATGCTTGCAAAGCAGTTTCCCGATGAAAGCGAAACTTTTACGGCAAGTTGCGGATGGCTCGACAGATGGAAGAAAAGACACGCTATTCGTCAGTTAAGCATCTGTGGCGAAAAAATGTCAGCTGATGAAGGCGGATTTAATGAATTTAAAGAAGAATTTAATAAGCTTGTAGAGGAAGAAGGATACTTGCGGGATCAAATTTATAACTGCGACGAGACTGGCCTGAATTTTCGAATGATGCCTTCTAAAACATTGGCCTCGCGAGAAGAAGCGGTTGCTCCGGGGTACAAAAAGAATAAAGAAAGGGTCAGCATTTTAGCATGCAGTAACGCGTCCGGTACACACAAACTTCCGTTGATGTGTATCGGGAAATCGGCTAAACCGAGATCAATTAAACACATCAAACCGGAAGCCTTGCCTGTTTACTACGCGCATCAAAAGAGTGCTTGGATGAGTCGCGATTTTTTTCAAAAATGGTTTTTCGAACAATTCGTCCCTTCGGTTGAGAGATTTTTGAACAAAAATGGTCTTCCAAGAAAAGCTATTTTGTTACTCGACAACGCTCCATCACACCCGAACGAGTCGGTTCTCAGAAGTGAAAATATAATTGTAAAATTTTTTCCACCGAATGTGACCTCCATTGGACAACCAATGGATCAAGGCGTACTCGAGACTTTCAAACGTCATTATCGACGTTTTTTGCTGCAAGAAATTCTGGAAAAAAGCGCCGCGGGTAGTACCCTTAAAGAGTGTTTGCTAGCAATAAATATGAAAAGTGTTATTTACTGGTCAGCTCAAGCTTGGGATGCTGTCCAAAGGCTTACGCTTGAAAGATCATGGGCAAAAATCTTGTGTTCTAACAATCAAAGCGATGAAATAGCAGACGATGTAGATCTGCATAGCATCATGGAGCAGATTCCTGGTTGTGAAAACGTCGAAAGAAACGATACTGAGGGATGGGTTCATGGTGACGATTGTGAAGAAGAACTTACAGACGACGAAATTGGCCAACTCGTAAATTCTGGAGAAGAGATCGCGGATGATATAGAAGACGGCGAGGCGGAAGAAAGTCCGGTAATCAGCCACGAAGAAGGATTAAATGCGCTTGAACTAGCTCTCAAATATATCGAGGAACAGCCGGAAAGTACTGCAAGTGATCTCTTATTGATGAAACGATGGCGAGATATTGCAGCTAAAAAACAAATGAGCAGGTTGAAGCAGTGCTCTATCACTGACTTTCTTAAACCACGTTTGTAATAAGTAATGCTTGTTACGCGAAAAATTAATCCACGTTCGTCAATTTTTCATTTTCATATGTTAATGTGGTTAAATTCCCTTGTACCATTTTAAATATACCAAAAATAAGGGAAGTTTTCGAGTTTTTTTTATTTATTCTGTGTTATCCGAGTTTTCGCTTATCCGAGGTACCCCTTCCCCACATTACCTCGGATAAACGAGGTTTTACTGTATATATATATATATATATATATATATATTATATATATATATGCCGTTCCTGGTGCCATCGTTGACCCACGTACCCCGCACTCTGTTCAATTCATTACGCGATAGCTGCGATCGTAAGTGCTACAACTTTAGGACACCGTGTATCGTATCTACGAACGTTGCGAGATCAGACTTACCCATCAGCGCGATGAGATCACCCTCCAGAAAGCTCAACTGATTCTCCCCCGAGCTAAGATAGGCAAAGAGAGCTCTGGCGAGGGGGGCGTCTCCCCAACCCCCGGCGCCGACTCCGGTGCCACTCGCGCTGTTACGGGACATCGGGGGCGCCATGGATCGAGGTCGGGGTGGGGTCTCTGGAACCTCTGGAAACCAGAAGCGCTGTAACTGACCGAGCCCGAATGAACGGCGTAGAGGGGAAAAGGTGGCGGGGGGATGAGGATGAGCCCGGGATAATGCGGGGGTAGTTTCGGGGTGAACCAGGGCAATTAGGTCAGCGTACGATAGCGACGGTCGGGGTGAATGTCGGAAGGAGAGGGCATCACCCCCGGAGGGACATCGAGGATAGGAGGAAGGAACGGGATTCGCGAGAATTGTCCAGAAATATCAGCGGTGCATTATTAATGCGCGGCCATTCGTACGTCGTCGTGGTAAATTAATTCGCGCGAATTTACGCGCGGTACTAAACGTGAAGCAACGACGTTGATTTCCGACGTTGAATTGTCCCGAGAGGCGCGGTAAGATTAATTAATGGTTTAATTCATCGTCGCGATAAACGCGACAAGAATATTTATGCTCGTTGCGCTTATTTATATCGTATTTATAATTATCCGGTTTTTCATTTCCCTCTACGTGCAAGCGTGACGTGATATTGTCGGGAGAAGAAACCTAAAGAACCGAGGAATATTCGCTGTAAAAGCGGCGCACATAATGACGAACGTGATGGATCGACGCGACACGCGACACCGCGTCGATGAAATACAGTCTCGGGTCGCGTTGCACAAACGAAAGCATATTCCGTTTTTCTTGCGCGCGGGACTCGATTCCGGAGCGCGCCGGAGAGCCTCGGGTTTCGACACGAGTCGCCTGAATCTGATCGGCTGAAATTTATACGATCGGCACGATAGGTCTCGCGAAAAGCGAGTGGAAACGTCAGCGCGAATGGCTCCATTTCGCCGATTTTTCTCGATTGTCTCTGACCAGTTGACAGCCCGTTGCCATTGTTGTTGTTGTACCGTAGCATGCGATGCGATGTACAATGAACGAGCGATCCGTAGATAAATCATCTTGATTCAAATAAGTCCTAAATTTACGTTATATGTATACATATGAATACGTTCATATACGTATTTTAATTGAAGTAGAGGAAAGTTATTCAACGTAATCTAAAATTAAGTCTGATTTATATTTAATAATATATCGTATTCCGCTAATTATGTTGATTAAGCCAACTATCTAAAAGGATATTTGTATTATAATAACATGCAATATATAACAGTTTAATTGTTCCACGTGCAATTACTGAATTATTTGGCCGGGTATATGAGGTTTAGTTTAGTCCAATTCAGTTTAGTTCGGCGTAGTTGCAAATTAGTTTAGTCGAGAGTTCGGTTAATTTTATCCTGCGAATGTAAGGATGGTTAATTCGGTGGGGAGCGGCAAATTTTCGGGGATGGGCGCATGGCGTAGCGCGAAAAATCGATATCATTGTCGCAGAATAAAAAAAAGGAAGCGGCAGAACGACGTACCGGGGCCGAGGGATAATGTCGAGGCGTGCAGGTTGGCCTCCGACCTCGCTCGGGAAAGAGCGGCGGGGAGATGGAGCGCCGGACCGAGGTGGCCGCCGGATGATGGCGGGTTTCCGGGTAGCGGGCCCAGTCGCAGCTCCAGACAGGAGCTGTCCATGCTCCGTGTCTTCCGCAATTGCGAACTCATCGTCGTCAGCTCGGAGCCGCCGTTTTCCTCGTCCTCCGGCCAGAACGACGTTTGCTACAAAAATGTAGATTGCCGTAGAACTGCATTTCCGTGACACGCCTGGGCAATATATCTTGACGATATTTTTCATTCGTGTGTGTATATATGAGATCTCAAAAATTTCGGGTACTCACAACTCGACCGTTCGCGTAAAAATATATAGGGGCGGTCTCGCGTTGCGCGTGTACTTGGCGCGAAATACTACCGTGTTTCTTGATTGTACGCTCTAATTTGTTAATTTTAGAACGACGCTACGAATATAGCATAAACGGAGGTTCTTTTTCCAGAGAACAAAAAATTTATAATATATATATTTCCTTCATTTCTCGTCGAATAATTATTCTTTTTGAAACAATCAATTATCGCATATTATTATTCTTAAAATTCAAGGTCTCTAGTTTCTGGAATATTAGTTAAAAAATCTTTTACCTTAATTCTTAAATGCGAATTTTTTTAAGAAGAAAGATGCTTTTCTAAAAAGTCTCTTCATAAAATTTTTACCGAGATACATAATATTCGCGATTTATAAGGTCCTTTGCAGAATCCATACGAAAGGTAGTAAGATCCCAAGTAGCAAGATGACGTCTAAAGACGTCTTAGAGTCACTTCGACCAAGCTCCGATTAATTTAATCGTTAATTAGTCCATTGGAAATTACCAATTGCATTTGTCAATCTGCTTAATGAGCAAATACGATTGGTCATTTCCAATGGACTAATCAACGATTAAGTTAATCGGAGTTTGGTCGAATTGGCCCTTAATGACGTTAGAGGACGTCATTAAGACGGAATTAATACGTTATTTGACGTCACTCTACTACCTAGGATTGTTATAATCTTTGCTAAATGTGTGTTGGATGATACAATTAAACAGCAAAACTCGCAAGAATAAATTTTCGCGCTTTCGGATCGATCAGAATCGTATAAATCGCAGAGAACGCGGAGCTTGAGAGATTTGCATGCGATCAGTCGCGCGAATTTACCCTGAGTCTGGAAGCGAACATGTCCTCCACCGACTGGGGCAAGTATTCCCTGGTGGCAGCAACCTCGCGCCATTTATCAACCGAGGGATGAAGCGCGGCCAATGCAACCTCATGAAAACTCGCATAGTGCTTCGCCAAGGAGCATTGTCGCTCCAGCACGAAACCGTATCGCCGTCTCTCCTGAGTCATCGCCTGTGAAAAGAACGCACAAAGGGTTCCGGAGTGTTAATGAACTTGCTTCGTTAATGAATCTCATCGCGTAATCCATCATCTCCGCCATCCCTATTTAACTTTCAGTAGTATTCATCCACCACGACAGAAGATCTTGCATTATATCCCCACGATTATGTACGTTGGCGTTTTGGAAAATGTGCTTTGGTAATAGGAGAACTTGATTGAACCCAACGTGATTGATAGTTCGACAATTTCGTTACTCACGTTCTTCAGGCTCTGCTCGCAGAAGGCGTCGAGCTTAGTTTTCTCCTCTTCGAGAATTTGCATGTTCTTGAGCTCCTTGTCCATGGCGAGGCCGCTCTTATTGGCCGCCCTGGACTTCTTTCTCTGCTTCTTCATGGTCGCGGCCGCCTTGCTATACGTCTCGGATCTGGTCTTGTGTTGCTGAAGGAACTTTTTCTGCTCGCTCTGAAAGTCCATTCCCAGCGTTGTATTATTCAGCGTTGCCAGAAGTCGGAATTCGGGGACGACTAATGTTCCTTCTGGGAACCATTTCCAGGATAGTTTACTTACCTGGACGACTTTCGTGTCCTTCTCCAGGTTGGTCTCCAGAGGCACCAGCAGATCCACATAGAATGCTTTTAACTGGAACGTAAGATGTGATAAGGATATTATTATATACATGAATGATACGCGAGGCTTGTTTCACCTAGCGATATTAATTAATTCTAATAATATTTTCTAATTATATGTATATTACTTATAATATATTATATCACATAATAATATTATTTAATCATATCTTATACTATTTTTACACAATAAATGTTATCTTTATACAATACTAGCCCTTAAATGCCACCCGGGGTCCAGCGGATCCCAGACCCTTTAGAATGATATATTTTCAAATGTTCCCGCCAAATATGGAGCTCATATTTATTTATTTATTAATTTTTATTTTTTTGATTTTGGAGCCAACATTTTAACTGTTGGCGATCTTAATTTTTTATACTATGTTGAAATTAAAATTTTAACAATATAAGCATTTTATTCTCTTTTCTAAGCCTTGAACAACATGAAAATAATTTTCATAACTAAATATCAAAAAATCAATAAGTAAGGAGACATTTTTCATGCTGGGGTCTCTTAGACCCCATGTGTCATTTACGAGATTCTTGAGAGGTGTGGCATTTAAGGGCTAGCTTGATACCCGTGCTTCGCTACGGTAACACACATTTTACCCCTTTTCACCCCGTTAGGAGTCGAATTTCTAAAAATCCCTTCTTAGTGGGTGCTTACGTCATGGAAGGAATATACTCCCCGAATTTCATGTTTCTAGGTTTAAGGGTTTGGGCTGGGTGTTGATGAGTCAGTCGGAACATTCGATTATATATATATAGATAGATAGATAGATAGATTATAGATGATTAGGGCAAAATCTTAAATTATGTTTTTAAGCACTTGTTTGGGTAAACTTTGTAAGCAAAAACCAAGTCGATATCTCATCGGGCCCAAGAGATATTAAGAAAGTCGCGAAAAACACATTTTACCCCTTTTCACTCCCTTAGGGGTCGAATTTCTAAAAATCCCTTCTTAGTGAGTGCTTACGCCATGGAAGGAATATACTCCTCGAATTTCATGTTTCTAGGTTTAGAGGTTTGGGCTGGGCGTTGATGAGTCAGTCGTAACATTGAATTTTATATATATAGATTAATAATATTTTTCTTTATATAATGTCCTAATGTCGCGCTTTTGTCTCATCGTCCCAAAAGTAACATCCATTTGGGAAATTAACGTGAACTTGAGTGGTTTGCTCACGTAAATTAAAACAGATATAATAAAGTGATCTTTTTAAGTGAGAAATAATTAACGGACACCGCTAGGCAATAAATGTAATTAGGAGAGGGTCAAACATCCTTCCGGCATTTAAAAGTGGTCTAGAGACGAAGAGATTAAGATGATCTTAGTGTCCTCGCGGCTGGTGTTGAGAGAGCGATGTTTCTTTATTTCTTCGCCGTCTCGGGTTCGCTCTATGTGAGTTTTAGGCAGTTTACGAGTCTCTCCCGAGCCAGACCTAATTTATACTTGCAGGAGTGGTCCTCGGTTGGATGCATTCCGACGGAAAACGCGGCAATGATGACGACGACGACGACGACGCGCTCTTTATTCCTTTTTATTAGCATCTTGAGAGAGAGAAAGAAAGCGAGGCAGGAAAGAATAGTAAAAACGATGCGTGAAATTTCGTGTAATGGGAAAAGAGTGTAACGCAGTAATATGCCGGTCTAACAATAGAATAATAGCGTAATACGAGTCGCGGTAGGACATAAAAACTGAAGTACCTAAATGACGAACAATGTTTCGAGCGCAATTAGAAGAAGAAGCGGCGTGGTGCGCGAACGCAATAGCGTAGCGCAATTGCGCCACAGCATGGCAGAGCGGACATAATCGTATAAATAAATGGGAAATCGAATCTAGCTCTCCAGATGCGTTCGCCGAACTTGGCTACCAAAGTTCCGGCAGACCCGACATTTCTATTTTCGCCAATCCGGTCTGTTCGGCGACCGCCGAGACGAGAGATCCCGACATCCCGGCGCGAAATCTCGCCTCGAAAATTCAACTCACGCCGGGAATCAAGCTACCCGAGCTCGATCATCCCTTAGACCCTCTCCTCCGCAATCAAATCACTATTCCTCATTCTCCCATTTTCCATCCGGTCAAACACGAGCCGAGACACGTTCGCAGAGCACGATTTTCCGGCCGCGATAATGATATGCCTCCGTGTTTGCCAGCCACTTCGATCCATCAGCGTATTAACCCTTTCGAACCCCTCTCCTCCTCGGGCCTTCCGACGTCGTCCGACGTCGGCGTTTCTTCGAGAGCCACCCTGTTCTCCTCCTGCAACCGTCCTCGCCAGCCGCCCGCGCCGCACCCCGTTCTCCACAACGCTCGCGTTTCACGAACAAGTTGTTTGTTTTGCAGTTCGAGCACCCTTCGCCTCGCTTTTTGTGCGTCGCTCAAAGGTAGGCGGATTGCAGCCGTCCGTTGCTATGGCGGCGGTGCGTGGCAAGAGAGAGGGGGAGGGGAATCCGTCTTTTTTTATCTGCTTTTTTTATTCCGCCCCTACCCGCCCTCTCGTTGAACACGCGAATCTCTACGCACCGTGAATTTAATCCGCGAGCTTTTAGGGAACGCCGGCGATTTTTATTGGGAAATTCTGCGCTCTTTAGATCTGATTGTGAGCGACCGCCGCCATGTTGAGTCCGCGTTGGGACGAGCGAACGAGCGTCTTTTACCGCGCATTCCAGTTCGCCCCGTCGTTTCCTCACCCCGTCTCGCCACGCTTCGCCGCGTACATCGAAAATTACAGCGCTTCCGGAACGCGCGAGCACACTTTTTTGCGCCGGCTTCCGGTCGCGTCACCGGACAGATCGGAGAACCGAATTTTGGCCAATAGCGGAAGACGTCAAAAAACGATATGGTGTCTGTGTTTATATTGTCACAAAGAAGCACAAAATGTAAGCGTAAACTTCCGAAACGGAATAATGTAATCTATATTTTCCAAATTTTGCGACCAAATTAATCTTAAAACTAAAAAACTAGTAAAGCTGGATGAATCATTCTTTATTATTAAAAAAATACAGGGTATTGCATTAAATAATTTAAGCTCGGTTTGATGATTTAACAATAATCGTAATGTAATAAAATCTTTAAGTCCAGACGTCTGTAATTTTCGAAATGGAGCAGTGTTTGCTATTTAGATAAAATTATCTAGATGATTATCCAGATAAAGAAATGGAATCATCTTTATCTTATATAGATAAAAAAATACAAAAAATTCATCTTAATTTTAGATGAAAAATCATGTCATCTTATTTAAAAATTGTCCAAGATGGTTTTACCGCCGTTTAAATTAAATTGGATTCCAACATTATATATATCTATAAATTTGTATAAAGACCTATAGTTTTGAAAAAAGTAAATTATTTATACTG
>NW_027249785.1:0-76243 GCF_030848795.1 Temnothorax nylanderi
AAGGAGGTTGGACCGGTCCAGTTGAGTCAATTGACGGTTTAGAAAAAAGTTTTTTATTAGGTCATTAAAAAATCTGTATTAAGTATCATTTTATTCTCCATACGCTGCTATTGCATAAAACGTATAGTAAAAGTATCATATTATGCATCTTTATATTTTAATTAGCTAAAAACGAAACATTTTTTTGCCAATGCCAACTTGAAAACTTGTGGTATTGCTAATTATTTCAATATAAAAATGGCATGAATATATGTTTTGCCGTTGATAGAATGAAATAATGATTAATACTGGTAGCTCCCTTGACAATTATATAAGCTGTCGATTTTTTAATAACTTTCCGTCGATTATATTAATTACGATAGAAACTTGGCAACGTTGCACTTTTGTGAGGTTGGTAGCAGTGCTCGCCTCTGTGTTGAGCCACGCAGCGGCAGTTGCTCAACGTAAACATGCCCGCGAAAGGTTATCGTGTCCGTGACACAAACGGAAAGTTTTCTACGAAAAGGAAGCTCCAGTGGAAGGAAAATCTCAAAAACGCGTGTAAGAGACGTAAAATACAGAACGAGGATTCGAAGGAATCTATTGTCGATGGGCGTCGTGTCGTAGAAATTAAAATGTTAGCAGAAGAAATGTGGTGCCCGGCTTGTGACGCTCCACTATCGTTTCGGTATGTTGAAGACGAAAGTGTCATCGGCCTTGCCAGTATCTTTCGTGTGAGATGTCACACGTGCCTCTTGCTTCATGAGGTTCGATCGAGTAAATGCTACAAAAAGCGTGAGGACGGCAATCGCACTCAATACGACGTGAATGCTAAAAGTGCTCTCGGTAAGAAACATAAAAAAGAAACAGATTTATCTTGTGTGCGCATTGTTATTTACTCTCGAAATTATGTTTTAGCTATGATTGACGCAGGCATTGGTACTACACACATGAACACGATTTTGTCGATACTTAATATTCCTATCATTAATAGCAAAATGCTTAAGCGGAATGAACGGTATGTGGGCAAATCGCTGGAGGACTTAGCACGTGAAAGTTGTAGAGAAGCTTTGAGACTCGAAAAGGATTTGATGTTAGCTGACATGTCGTAAGAAAACTTTAATTCTTATTTATTACTATTTTTATGTGCTACGTTACTTTGTGAAAATGCGTAAAGAATCTGATAACAAATTATTGTGAAAAATATCGTATCACATATGCAATTGACAGCGCAGATGCAAAAACTCATCTGCGTTGCACTAATGCAATTAAGACAGAAAAAATAAATAAAAGTTCACTTCCCCATTGAGAACTATTTTAGACTAATTATTGAATAAATTTAATAAATAAACGTGAATTTATTTCAGGGTTTTTAGAACTTGTAGATGTTTCATGTAATATCTGTGCCTATGAAAACTGATCGGAATTGAACTAAGGACCCGAAGAGCAGTACACCACTGAAAACATCGTGGCAGTTAAAAATGTATTGAGTAATCAGTAGCTGTAGTATAGTGTAATGATGAAAGTGTTGATCGTTGTTGCTAACTGAATGCCTTTTACTTATTATATCGGATGAATATTAAATATTATATCATGGGACCTCATTATGGATGTATAGTTATCGTAGTTTGTCTCGTATACTTTGCTGTATGTTGCTTTTTGATTTCGCTTTTCAGGGTTTCCGGACTCGTAACGTAGAATTTGTTAATAAAGTTGGTACAATTCTTTTACTTATTTGCTGCTTTATATTTGGATGCGTTAATAATTTTTTGATGGTAAATATTTGAAGTGATCGTTTCGTCTTAAATATTTAACACCCAAATCTCGAACATCTGTGTTTATTTGCTTAAATCTGATTGTATGACTCTCTCTAATTTCCACGAATATGTTGTAGCTGTTATATTATTTTCTCGCTTTATTAGAACGGCCGATTATTTTGTATTCATTTTACTAGGTACTTCAACGTTCCTATAATTTTCGGAAGGACTTTTCCTATCCCAGAATGCTCAATAATAGAACTAGATTTGTGTATGCTTTTACCTTGTATAATTAGAATTTATTATCTGTTTCATATCCCCTAGATCAAACAATTTGGAAAGCCCAGAAGATCAAAATTATATAGTAGAGTTGAAAGCTGCATACGACGCGGATGGCAAAAGAAAGGGTCGGGTCGAAGCTATAATAGTCTTACTGGTAAATTTGCAATATTGCGGATATATAATTTATAGCACTATTATTTTGTTCTCTGGTTTGTAGCTATTTGTGTTATATACGTGTTTCAGCTCATGGCATCGGGATCGGATCCAAGAATAAATTAGTTATCGGCTATGCAACTAGAAATAAACGGTGCATCCTCTGTGAGAAGGGTCACCCACCGGAAGATCATGACTGTCGACTGAATCACACTGGCAGTTCAAAATCTATGGAAGCCTCGATGGCTGTGGAAATTTTCGCGAAGAATCCCAATGCTTAAGGAGGAGGGCGTTGTGATTGGTACGATCATCGGTGATGACGATTCATCTACTATAGCCCAACTTCGACGCGAATCAGAGCATCCAGTTGAAAAGGAGTCGGATAAAAATCACGCTGTCTGCACCCTTAGTAAAGCACTGTGGGCTCTGAAGATCCCGAGTAAAGTAATTGATTACATCAAGTATTGTTTCGGTTGCGTACTCGAAAAAAATAAAGATAATGAGGAAGCCGTCAGGACTGGTCTTCTAAACATAGTTCCACACGCCTTCGACGACCACTCGAACTGTGGAACCTGGTGTGGATACAATAAAGATCCAACTACATATTCGCACAAGATCCTACCCGGAGGTAAAGGTCTAACCGATGAGAACATGAAAGCTTCGCTAACGGATGTGTTGCGAAAGTTTGCTGCCAATGCGAAACGTCTCGCGCCATGTGGCTCAACTCAAGGGAACGAATCATTTCACAATATATCCCTCAGTAAAACGACTAAACGCAACCACTACGGAGGATCTGAGTCGAATGACTTTCGCGTGGCGTCTGCTGTCTGCCAAAAGAATTGTGGCACTTCGTACGTGGTATCAGTTAATACGAAATTAAACCTCTCACCGGGTAAACATACTGAGAAGTATCGAGCTCAAAAAGATAAGCTGAGAGCGGCGCGAGCACTTTCTGCTAAAACTGTAGAGAAGAAACGCCGACGCCGACAACTATACCAGCAACGTCACCATACAAACACGAGGGCAGAAAATAAGGAAGGCATTACTTATTCTTCAGGATGTGGTTTCAATACTTTTGTAGAACTCGATAATAGCTACTCGATTCGAAATACTCCAATTCCGAGCACCAGTGCCTTAGCGTTTTTCGATCTAGAAACAACAGGGCTATCGAAAACATCCGAAATCGTCCAAGTCTCCGCCAAACTCGGTTTGCAAGAATTCAACGCTTTCATTGTGCCCTCACATGGCTTTTCACCGAGTGCGTCTCTCGTGACAGGTATGATATTCTTTAGTGGTAAAAAAAACAAGGGCTTTTTAAATAATAATGGAACCTTTTCTATCTCCCCTAGGGTTGAGTGTGGATGATGGAGAATTGTTTCGAAATGGGGAAAAGATGAAAACCATGCCGCGCAGGCTGGCCTTGAAATCTTTCATCGACTTCTTGACACCTGGTCCTGTAATTCTCATTGCCCATAATGGCGGACGTTTTGATGCCCCTATGCTATTGAACGAGTTGAGATCTCTGAGATTGTTGCAAGACTTTCAATCAGTGGTGTTTGGATTCTGCGATACCCTGCCTCTTTTGAAGAAAAAACTACCAGAAAGAATAAAAGCTAAAAAGTCCTTTCGTCAATCGGTTTTGGCTGAGGATTTGGTGGGAAGCGGAGCTGCCGATGGTGCTCATGATAGTTTAGTAGACGTTAGGATGCTGGCCAATATAATTGAGTCTGTAGGCATCAACAACGAAGAACTACGATCCAATGCCGTGACTGTACACTCGGTACTTATGGCACAGGTGGAAGCTGCTAAAACTAAAGTGAACAGAGGTGGTTTGGATTGTCTGAAGGGGGGAGTATCCACAGGAATGCTTACGAAAATGGCGAAGGCTGGTGTAACTATCGACTCTCTAAAGAAATCGTATTCTGATGGTGGCGAAGACGCGGTTACTATGCTTTTAGGAGAAGATGTAAACGGCCGCCCTCGCGTCACAAAAAATAAAAAGATTCTGCTTAGTTTAATTACAGAGATTAAGAAATTACTATCGTAGCCACCGTCGATGTTAATCTTTTGTTAGTATATCGAAATGTGATAGTAGAGTTTATGACAGTCGACCGTTATAAAATAACGATCCTCATGTAACTGAATAGTCATTATAATGAGAGATATCTATATACTATATATGTAAAACATTAATGTTACTATACTAATAAAAGGATTGTTGCAAAATGTAAGTATTCTATTTTTATTGGCATTTAAATAGCATGCCCGAAATATTATAAAAATTAATTAAAAAGAAAAAAAAAATTTCATAAACGAATGAAATTCCACAATATCTCACAATTCGACTAAAAACAACAGTATTCCTTTTGTATAGCACTAATTCAGTGTTCAAGATAATGTAAAAAAAGTTTAGAGATTCTAAATGACCCAAGTTATAATGCCGGTTAATTTTCTGTCATTCTGGGTAAGGTTAGGGTTACATTGCCGACGCTGCGTTGCCACATCTACCTACTCGCGAACTATCAACTGCTGTTTCAGTCTAATTTCGATCGCTTTAACTCGTAATATATTTGTTATTAGGTGGTGAATACGTGTTTTCTTGCGTTCTAAATGTTCGCATTAATTTACTGTACGCGTAGGCACGTTTTTTGAGCGTTTATCTTTACTTGATATTAAAGAAAATTGGGATCAATCATCGCCGTCAACGCTTTCTCCATATAACCCCATGTAAAACGACGTATTTTTGGAAATTAATATCTCAGCTCCTGGATGGTCAATAAATCTGAAATTATTCTCACACATGCGGTAGATCCTATACTATCATATATATTTTTTACAAACGAAAATCTTTGGTTGACCAAACTGGTCCAACCTCCTTAAGTATAGTTCACGTCGCTATGCTTTTCGAGGATCACGTACGGTCCGGTCCATTGGGACTCGAGTTTTTTCGATCGTCCGCGTCGTACTGTCTCGTCATGTAATAGTACCTTGCCACCTACTTTAAACGTGTCCTTGTTACTCTTCTTGTCGCATGGTGGTTTTGCCTTGCTTAATTTTCTGCTGGCGTAGATGTTCGGTCGAACTTGGCCTACTAGCCCCTGAGAACGCACGGCTCCGGTGGCGAAATCTGGTGCGTCCGTCGCCGCGCTCAGCTTATCTTCTTTTAAATAAATACATTGCAAATTTTTCCTAGTGCTTTTCGCTCTTTGCTATTTAATTGATCAGTTTGCAATTGCGCGTATAATTTTTTGAATTGCGCTGAAATGGATTCGCGTTTTTTGGTCGCGTGTAACGTGAGTACGTTAGTTGTGTCACTTACCGGCTTCTCTTTTAGAGTTACGCGCGGTATGGGTGTCTCTACTAATTTTTCCACGCCGTGGACATGCTTATCGGGCATTCGAAATCTGTCGGCTCCATCAAACAGTGTCCGATAAATACTCTTGGTGTGGGTTCTTTACCTTTTACGATACCTACTCTGCTGCGGGGTGGTGAGTTCACCTTCTTATATGGTCGGAGTTTAAATGTAACTCTTCCGATGTGTACCTGCTTTGTGGCGTGTGAGATAACGGCTTTGCGCTTTGTGAGGAAATCATTCCCCAGTATTCCCTCATGATCGATCGGGAATTCATCCTCTACCACGTACATGGTATGGCGTATTTTCTGGCTTCCGAGGTCTACGGTTGCTTTTATTTTTCCGAGAGTGTGGATCTTGTGTCCCGTCACTCCGGTCAAAGTCAGGCGTTTTTCTCGCACCATAGTGTCGCCTTTTAAATTTCCTACTTTGATTAGCGTCAGGATTGCTCCTGAGTCTAATAAGAAATTTGTCTTGCCTTTCTTGGCCTCTTGAATAGGCAGTGTTATCAGGTTTAGGGTATGTATGTTACGTTTCCCCGTTATCTGCGACACTTGATACTCCTCGGCGGCTCGTGCCTTATTCTTCTTTGGTCTCTCGTCTTCTTCGCTGCCGCTACTGGAGGAGGATTCATCGCTCGTTTCTCGCGATTTCTTTTTTCTTACCTTTAAACCATTTACTGGCGCCTTTTTGGGGGCGTCCGTTTTTGATCGGCTTGATCGTTCCGTGTTGGGTCGTCCGTTCAGCGACCAACACTCTTCTCGCTTATGTCCGGTCTTTCTGCAATAGGTGCACTCGATCATATTTATCCCGCCGGGCTTGTCCGCTTTCGGCAACGAGAATCTATTTGCATGTCGGCTCGTACGGCAATCTCGCCCGTAATGGCCTGTTTCTCCACATTTGTGGCACTGTATCGCCTCATTCCCCGGATATCGCGCGTTTTCCGTGTTAAAGTTAGTTTTGTTTGGCGTCTGTCCGTTCCGCGGGGAGGGGCCCCTTACCTTTTCCTCCGCACTGGCGCCGGTTATTGCTTCCTGCGAAGTTCGGTATCGCTGCGCTCTGACTATCATTTTTATGTCGTCATGCAGGCCGATCTGGAAGTTATGCAATGCTTGCATCTTAATACTGTCCAGTATCGCTTTCTGCTGCTCTTGCGAGTGCCCTTGGCCTTCTTCCATGGCCTCGTACAGTTCTCTCGCGAGCTTCTCGACTCGACGCCCAAATTCCTGCGCTCCTTCTCCCGGTTTCTGTTTCAGGGAATTAAATTCCAGCTGCAGGTGGGTCATACCGCGCTTTCCGAGGTATTCCGTTTCGAGCTCTCGTTTTAGCTGTTCGAAATCGCGAATATCGCGCGTGTCGAAGTCGGTCATGGCTTTGCCTTTAAATTTCGTGCATAAGATTGCTTCTAGGAGCATGGCTTTGTCCGCGGGCTGTATATTTTTCATCGCGTAGTTACTTGCGCTGATAAATTCGCGGACGCGCTCTCTCGATTCTCCGTTTATCTCGGGAATCATATTTCGAGCCTCCTTCAGGCTGAGGAATCCGATATTGTGCCCTGGCTGGTTACGAACGTCGCTATTCGTCCGCCCGTACGTAACATCTAGCGGGCCCTGGCTGCGTAAACGGCGCCCTGTTTCGGCGGGGCGATCGTAAGCGCTGGATTCTACCCGGCTCACTCGGTTCTGTAATTCGCGAATCGCGCGGAGCATTTCTACCGAGCGATCGTATTCCGTGCTCTCGGCACGTTCCAAGCGGCTTCGCATATCGTGCATCAGAAGTATGATGTCGTTAATTACGGAGTCTGGCGCTCCTTGGCCTGCTTGTGCCGGCACAGTGGCTCGGCTTTGGCCCATTTCGGACGATCGCTGGGCCTCCGATTGTAACCGATTTATTTCCTCGCTCACTTGAGCGGGCGTTGTGTCTCCTCGTGGCGCAGGGGCCGCATTAGCTCTCTGTTGGCTCATTTTATTTGCCCGCGGGGTGTAATCCTCTTCCGTCGGGTCAAACAAGTCGCTCTCGTATGACGTCAGGGAGAATTCTCCTTTCCCTGCGTTCTCGCTTTGAGTATCGGCCGAGGTGTCCGATCGTGCGTCACCTTCGGTCGGGGGCTGTCTGTGCGCGTCACTGTGTTCGTCGCTGCTTGTATTGTCCGCGCTATCACGCGGGTTTTCGTTTGCGTCGCAAAGGCTGGTGTCTAAAAATTCGAACTCGCGTTCAACGACGACGTTGGGGTGTAACTCGAGCACCGGGGTACTCGCGTCGTCGAGTTGCGCGCCTAAGTTTCGCCGCACGCGATCTAGTTCGTCGTTCGCGAGTCGCGTGGCGCGAAAACGATTCCGGATGCTGTTCTCGATTGCTCGTTGCGCGCGCTCGCTCAACACGAATGACGCGTTGCTGACGGGGGGATGCCGGGACAAGTCGTCCGACATCAATCGACGCTTACGCTCTCAGATCCTGCAATCGCGGAAAGTGATTCTGCGCTTGCGGTTGTGGGGGACGCTCGCGGAGATACAATCCTTTTTCGCGGCGCGTGCCGGTATCGGCTTACAATGGGAATGCAGACTTACATTACCGCCGAATAACGCATCGTCACCGCTTCTGCCGCGTCGACGCCTGACAGGGCCGCTCCTCTGCTCGTGCGTTGTCTCCGCTTAGCTGCGTCCCTCCTGCGCTGCTTCGCTGGCTCGCTGCGTCCCTGCGTCGCTGCTCCGGGCTGGCGAGTCCGTGCGGTAGGTCGGGGCCTCTCCGGTGTCGCTGATAACACGCGGGGCTGCTACCGTTGCTTCACTCTGCCGGGATCTGGCTGGCTTTTCCTCTCCGGGATATTCACCGCCTTTTGATGATCCGCTCCTTTTGCAGGCGTAGGTCTGGCAGGATGTCCTTCTCCGGTTGGCAGGATCCCACCGCTGCCACCAATTTGTTGTGCCGGACTCCGATTCAAGGGATCGGCACAGAGTTCGTTCTGGATCCGCCGGGAGGAAGGGACAATCACTTGGCCAGTCACTTGTTCAAACGACACTTTAATAAACTCTTCAATTAAGTAATACAAATGGCTTCTTCCATTCACTGCCCTGACTTGCGGGCGTTCGTTATAGAATAGGTTACGTCGGTCGTGCGCGATTAGTCTTACGTTCTAGACTGCCCGCCGTTCCTTGGAAGGGCGGGCTTTTTATCGCCTCGGCATTGCTGACTTAGCAGTCAGCGATTTTGACTTCGCGATCAACGTCCTAGCGGGCTGGTGATATCCCGAATGACCATATATGGTCATTACCGCGACGCGTGCTGGCTTTCGCGTCATCGGTCCTCGTCGCTAGGGTCGGATTACCAAGTAATCCGGCCCTCGGTGTTGCCAGGTGCCATACTTTATCGCGAATACGTTGTGCGCTCACAACAATCATCTTTGAGTCTCTCATTAAATTTTATAAATTCAGTTAAATTGTCAATTGGGAGAGAAAGATTACGATTTTGAGGGAATTTATCAGCGTTACAAATTGGGTTTCTTTTCTTTGCATTAACTCATTACAAGTGCTTGTTACTTTTCTTTTAAAGAATTGGATATTCTTCTTTAGACCTGAGAATTTAGAATATGTAATTCAATTTTTCTGTATTAATAATTAAAATAAAAAAGATATTTATCTATATATCTGTAAGACTCTGTTTCTCATCACGCTCGTCGAATACAAATGTATAAAAATATATTTATATTTCTCATATGATTTTTGTGAACTATATCACACCTAGGTAATAAATATTTATGTAAATAATCTTTTTTATTTTAATTATTAATACAAAAAAATTGAATTAATATTCTAAATTATCAGGTCTAATTCGAGCGCCGTCGCCAGCAGCCGCGCCGCGAGAATCATGCCTACACGTGTATATTATATCTCGCCGCTTATATGTCCCTTTTCATACTTAAAAATAAAAATAAAATGGAAATATATTTTATACATAAATGATATTAAGTTAAAGGAATGAAGAACAGAAAGAAGTAAAAATAATAAATGATAATAGAAATCCACTCTTGGCCAACATGTACGTCTTTTTTTCAGTTTCGTTATTAATTTTTGAAAAATAACTTATTGATAGTATATAAAGAAATTAATTAAAATTAAATTAAATGTTATGTTTCTCATGATTACTAATGGACTATACGTACATATCGCATTCAGAAGTAATGTTAAATTAGGATACTTTGCAATATTATTAGACTGATGTTTTAGAATCTCTTTCCACATGTTATCAAAATTTAATGTGGAAATATTCTTTTTTTCCTCAATAGTAAAATCATGATATAATGCAAGCCATTCTTCCTTTAAACTATTTTCATCAAAACCACTCAGGGTTTTTGTGATAAAAGAAATATCATTGAAAGATGTTTCTCCGTTGCTGTCAAATAAAGCTACAGAAGGTTTAAAAACTTGTAATTTATATAAAAATACATCATGCATTGGTAATCTTTTTCTAATTTCTTCGGCAGCAACGACATAAAATTGCAAACAGTTTTGTCGAATACTTGGAATTACATCTGCATGTCCTTCTGTGATTAATTTATCAAAATATTTCTCGCACTCTGATCCTAAATGAATATTGTTAATAGGTTTATGGTTTTTCTGCTCAGAAAATATTATACTTGTAAGTAAGTCTTTTAATACTTCAGACTTATTTGTTTTATCGCTAATGACTATTTCGTTAAGAAAATATTTTATAGTATCCCACGACTCGAGTAGTCTATCGACACATAAGTAATGTAAAAACCACCGCATAACTTCAAAATTTTGCGATTTTTTTCTTGGAAACATTCGCAAAATTCATCGAAAATAGCTGAACGCTTCGGACTGCCGTTAATATAATTTGAAATTTTTCTGAGGAATTCTTCACAGAATGGGGGTATTTTAGCGCATGCAGCGTGCGCAGCTAATGCAGCGGAATGGCATGGACATGAAAATGTTAATAAATTTTTTAACTTTTCTTGCAGTTTTTTTTTGAAAGATAAATGTTTTCCTGTCATCACACAGACGCATTATCGCATGACAGGGCAAGAATATTTGAAAACGGAATCTGCAGTTTATACATTTTGTATTTAAATGCATTAAATAATTTTTCTGCACTAGAATCTCTTGCATCAATATCAATTAGTTTTACTAATTGCGACCCAGTGTCTAAAGTCTCGAAATCAACGTATTGTACAAAAAACGTCATCCATTTGTTGTTAGTTATATCTGATGTTTCATCTATAAAAATAGAAAATTTCGTATGCTGAATGTTCTTAACGACATGATCTGCCTCTATCGGGCATAAAACATTTGATATAATATTTTTACATTTCGTTCGACCCATAATCATGCTTTTCAATAGATTCGGATCGTCTACCTGTTGAAAAAAACTGAGAATCTCTGTTACAGTTTGATGAGGGATATTTTTTCTGCAATAAAGGCAGCAAATCTAATATCTAAAGATTTTATTCGCTCATCAAACGACAAATGTGATTCATCAGTATTCAAATCTTCGTTCGATTTGTTCGCTTCTATATTACTTTTTTCCAACTTATCTCTATGCATTTTGGATTCTGCGTGTCGATATATATGTGATAGTCCGCAAGCAATTGATAAATCACAAATTGAACAAAATGTTGAGTTGACATCATTTGGCATTTCGCGTAAACATGATCTGAATTCCTTTTTATACAACCATTGTTTTCTAAATTTTTGTTTATGATATCCTTGTTGTTCTGTGACATTTATACTGTTATTATCATCATCTATAATATTTTCTTTAATATTATTTTTGTGACACGCAGAATCTGCGTGTCTGGAAATATGCGATGAGCTGCACGAAAAATTTTTATTGCATATTATGCAATTATACAAAGTATTATCAAATGACGTATTCAAGGCTTGTAGCGATCATCGCTAAACCAAGCTTCTACAAATTTTTGCTTAGATATTGTTTTCGATTTATCACATGTTTCCATGTTGAAAGAAAAATAGAATGTAATAGAAAAAACGCAACAGAAAAAAGATAGAAGTTAAGATTGAAAAAAGGAGAGAAAAAGAACTGTGAAAAAGAACGAAGAAAGGAAAAGAAAAAAAAATAGAAAAATACGAATATAAGAAATATTAAGGAAAAAGACAAAGAAAAATGAAAAAAGAACTAAAAGAATACAAACAGAAATTTGAAAGATAGAAATTAGAAAGATTGGAAATACCGTAAAATTTAGAAAGAGCTCTCTACGCCAAGGATAAGATGCAGTCATGCAGATGTCTGGATGACGACAAGACGCGAGTCTAGAAATTATTTAGAATATAAGCCGTTTCACGGATTCGCGGATTCGCTATCGCGAATCGACACAAAGACGAAAGGGATGAGTACACGAAAGAAGAGCTCAGTGGCTCAGCGACAAACATATTAGCCTAAGCAAATAAGTTGTTTTTCACGGAAAATCACACAACTCGATTGCCATATGGAGCCATGTCGATAGATTAGACGGCAAAGGGGACACCTGGATTGACGAGAGAACCTTACAAAAATTAAATGTTCTGTTGCTTTCCATTTTTTTAAATTAATTAATGAGAAGCTATACAAGTGCAAAGAATTAATAACATAAATAAAGCAATGTACTACACCAATATGTAAAAATATTTTGTTTATATTCTTACATGGAGTTTACAAAGTATAAGTTTAACAGTTTAACATTTAATTTAATTTTTAATTCCATTTTTCTTGCACTAACAAAAAGTTATTTTTCCAAATTGATAACAGAACACTTTTAAGAAAAAGGCGTACATGTTGGCCAAGAGTGGATTTCTATTATTATTTATTATTTTTATTTCTTTCTGTTCTTCATTTCTTTAACTTAATATCTTTTATGTATAAAATATATTTCTATTTCATTTTTAAGTACGAAAAGGGACATATAAGCGGTGAGATAATGGGTCCGTTCCGTTTCACGCATATGCGCGCATTTTCTATAGTAAACGTTACGTATGCTATAGATAAATGCGCGCATATGCGTGAAACGGAACGGACCCATAATATACACGTAGGCTGCGTTCGGTTTGGGCGCTCACGCGCTGTAAGCATCATTCTATCTTCGTTGCACATCGAATATCAAACGAAGATAGAGCGATGCTTACAGCGCGTGAGCGCCCAAACCGAACGCAGCCGTATAGGCATGATTTTCGCGGCGCGGCGGCGCGGCCGCGGCGGCTGGCGACGGCGCCCGAAGCCGGCCGAGCGCGCTTCAAAGCCGGCCGAACGCCGAGCGCACACGTACACGGCTGCTCGCTTGTGTGCGTATGCTGTAAGCGGCTTGAATCTACCATCTCTGCCTCGAAGACGATAGCGAGAAATAGCGCGAGTAATGACGTCACGCTTCTTTTAGTGTGACGTCATCATCAATTTCATAGCGACAATAAGCGTCTGCTCGAACGGTCATAGCGCGCTTATAGCGCCAAAAAGCGAGCTCCCCGAACGCACCCATAATGAGTCATGAAGTTTCCTGGAGCGTAGAAATTCAAACTTCTCGAATAGCCTGCGGTTCTCGCGAAGCGAAAAAATGGCGAGGACTTTCTCCTATGCAAGGCGATATCTTTCCTAAATATTGAGTGGTAGTAAATTCGTAATTTCGCGCGTCCTTTGAATCAAAGAATTCCGCAATTCACGCAAATTATAGTGTGCGTCCATAATTTCCAAGTTTAATGTTCTCTTTAGAAACAAACTCTTGTCGCGGTCGTGTCTGGCGAACGAGCGTTGGTGGCTCAATACAGTGTCATTCGAAAAAAGACGGTTTAAGTGCTGCGGAAGGATGTTATAAAGTCTACAATTTTTTAGGAACATCAGTTGCGCGGACGTCCTGATAATTCTTCTATTGAGGCTCATCCATACGTTCAGAGCCGACATTGCTGAGTACCCGAAGTTACGCAAAATAAATGCGTATTAAAGTACACAAGGATACTGTCGATAAATGCTTCTCAGAGCAACGTTGTGTATCGCATTAATTGCTCTGATTGCGATGCGTCTTATACGGGACAGACCGGTAGATTTCTGGGGACTCGTATCAAGGAGCATAGGCGGGTGGATCCTGGAGGACATTCGGTGGTGCAGATGCACTGTGTGGATCATAATCACACGTTTGATTTCGGGAGTGCGCAATTCTCGACAAAGAACCGTTCTATGTTAGACGCCTGGTCTCTGAAATGTTGCATATCAGTTTGCAACATAACGGTGTCAATTTACAAACAGACACTGCCTTTTTAGCCGAATCATATCTCCCGCTAATAAATAAAATAAAATAACGTTTCATTGTTTGAGTAAATCCGGTGATCTCTCTTGGCGCGACCGTCTGTCCTTTCGGCGATGTGTTTGTTTCTTAACTATTACACGTCCGCGTGTTCTTGAGATCATGACGTGCCCCACTCGGCATGTTATATGTTGCTGAAATATTGAAATACTCGGAAATGGTGCAGAAATATTTCGTTAAAATTTCATTTGTAACTATGCATCTAAAATATTTCAGAAATGTACCTGCATCATGTTTTTTATAATATTGCATTAACAATATTTCTGAAATCTTTCAGAAAGTTGTTTACAATATTTGTAAGTTTCTGTAATATTGCAAAAAATGTAGTAGATGCAATATTTCAGAAATATTTCTGAAACATTATAAAAATAATATTACGTTTGCATTGCACAAATAATAATTTCTGTAACATATCAAACGCAACATTGCATTTAAAATATTTCAGAAAAATTTCTGAAAGATTGCGTAGGTAATGAAAAATTAAATTGCAGGCAGTGAATTTCTACAATATTGCAGAAGAAATATTGCAGATGTAATGGTTTAGAAACATTTCTGATACATGATAAAACTATTATTACGTTTACATTGCACGCGTTATATTTTTGAATGTTTCACATACAACATTGCATTTGTAATATTTCCGAAAAGTTGCTGACAGACTTTAGAACTTATAAAAAATTAAATTTATTATTATATAATTATTGCATTTTATTGCATTTTTTCTCTTTTATTAAGAATTTTCGGATATTCCAAATTTTGTCATATGGCATTTTTAATATAAAATATAAAATATTTAATAATATTTAATATAAAATATATCTCTTATAATGTTCCTAACATTTACGGCATTCTATACTTCTGTCGGGCCACAGTTTGCTGCCTTCTTGTCTCCTTCTGCAATAGAAGACGACATTGATTCTCGCTGTCGATTGCTGCGCGGATGCGTGTCGGACATACGCGCCGTAACATCTTGCTACTCCCAGAAATATTTGGAACGCGCACCTGACGCTCTTAAAATGCGAACCCTTTTAATATCTATGCTTGCGTTTCACGTTAGCTCTTGCGATACCACTGCATGCGTGCATAATAATCTTGTACATCACATATATGCGTTTTATCGACTTGTTATTACTGAAGAGGGCCCGATTTAGGGCCGAAACGTTTGATTTTTAATGTATTGACTAAGAATTGTAAAATATAATTTTTCCGCATATCAGATCTTGCGTCGGCTCTTATAGCCCATTAATTACTTAATTTGTTTAAATTTATTTATTATAAATTTTATACGTTTTTAAATTATAATATAATTTACATTAGTATGATACATACACATACACACCACACTTAGTTAAAAAATTATGTAATTCCATTCTGATTTTGATTGTAATAATAGCGGGCAGAATGTCGATTTCCAAATAGGTTTCCCCTTAAAAATCCTGCCCGATCACCCCCGCACTTATGTAAAGCTGGATGCACAATACAAAGGTACAGATAACAGGAACAAGGAATATCACAGACAATAGATTTTCAACCTATCGAAAGCCGTGTATCAGTGGTGTAGCATTTATATACAGCTTCCGATAGGTTCAAAATCTATTGCCTGTGTTATTCCTTGTTCCTGTTGCCTTTACCTTTGTATTGTGCATCCAGCTTAACACCTGTGAGAAGTACACACACATTACACATACATTCCATACATCCACACTTTATCTGGATTTATTTATTATTTGTACATACAATTGCCTGATTCTCTTTACTCAATGTCATTAGTCAATTCTATGTTAATTTGTAATAAATGTTCTATATATTTTTAAAATTAAACTCAATGTTTATTCATTTTAAATAAGACCTCGCCTTCATCTCTTCACCGCTCTCGAATTCGCACAAGGTCTGATCCTGAGTTAAAGGTATTAAATTCCCTGGCTCAAAAGAGGACCGACGATCGCACTGCTCACGAAAGGCGTTCTAGCGTCCTTACGGACGTTAACCCTTTCTGAGCCATTGAAAGTGCGTTTGCCTTTCCGCCACGCGTCTCAGAGCGTGTACCTGCGAGCGACATTTTAAGTATCTGCTTGCGTCCTTCCTTACCCCTACCCCTCTGGTTAGCCTTTCCTTTGCTTCCTAGTTTTTCTTATCCTAATTCTGGGATTGGACGTAACAATACATTAACGAATAAATAATAATACACAATACGTATTTGCCTCATAAATATTATGGCCAAAACTCGAAACAAGTCATGCAAATTCATGAATTGGCTGGGCATTTGCAGATTCTTGAAATTTTGTCAAAAAATTTTATTTAAATTATTTCGCATCCTAGCTAATACGGACTGGCTGCAAAGGTCAGATTTTGAAGAATACAGTAAGTCACATTATTATTGTGTATATTTAAAAAGTAAATGATTTTATTGATGGAAAAAGGGCACATAGGCTTAAATCATCTAAATCGACTCAGATATGTGTTATACCTATACAGTAATCGGCAAAAATTCTGTTTTTAGTAATGATATCGGCGGTTATTTGTAATTAATCAAAAATAAAAAATTTTAATGTTTTTAATTTTAATTAACAAAAAATTGGTAATTAATAAAATACTAAGCTTTAAATTTAAAAAAATTATTAATTAATTGAAAATGTAATACTCTGAAAAATTTATAAATAATCAGAAATATATTGCTTATAATTTAAAAATTGGCAATTATATAAAATAAATTGTCAATTTTTAAAAAAATTACTTATTTGGGAAAAAATATTTTTAATTTTTTGAAAAATTAGTAATTTTTAAAAAGTAAATTATTTGATAATTATTAGAAAATATATTTGAGAGATGAGAGATGAGAGAAGAGAGAGATGAGAGAGATGAGAGATGATAAATAATCTTGATTGAAAACTTCTTGGAGAATAAATACGCTGTATCTGCTGATACGTTTATACAATAGAGGAAATAGTTAGGGAGCTGGGTGCCAAAATTTCTATATGATTTGTTCATGTGGCAGACATTATTAATAGCGATAATTGTACCATAAGAAACATTAAGGACCGCGTCTGCCACCATGGTAGCGCTGCGTTGTCAATTGACAGCGCTTCGAATTTGTTAAAAAAAAAGGGGGTACTATATGATTTGTTCATGTCTGCCTCTGAGGCTGATGTTCAGAATCCTTCTGAAAACGAAGAAAATCGAAGAGGCAGACATCCAGGGCTCTGACTTTTGTAGTAATCAATTTTTCAAGTCTTTTTTATGATTTAAAAAAGTGTATATGAAGTGTACACTTGGCAGACCTGAATTGAACAACACAGAAAAATGGTCTGCCAGCATGTTGCCTCTGCGTTGTCAACTGACAGCGCTTCAAAAATGTTAAAAAAAAAAGGTGTGCTATATCATGTGTTCATGTCTGCCTCTTGGACTGATGTTTAGATTTCTTATAAAAAAGAAGAAAATCGATGAGGCAGACATCCAGGCCTCTGATATTCCAAAGGCAGACCATTTGAATATATTTTTGAAAAACTCGACACTCGCGCCAAGCACAAATAAATTTTTCTTGTAAAAAACTTGGCGCTGCTTTTTTAAGATTAATCTAGACAAACTTGCATAGGTGCATAAGCATATGCATAAAGAGATGGATTGGTCTATTTCCTTTTGCACATATATATGAACCAATCAATTTCTTACGCTTATGTTTATGCGCGATGCAAATTTGTCTGGATAGACTTTAAAAAAGCAGCGCCAAGTTTTTTACAAGAAAAATTTATTTATTTTATTTTAATTAAATATTTTTATTTTATAATGTTACCTCTTTAATTCTTTGTGATTAAAATGATTAAATGATTCTTTGTAATATTATAATTTTATCAAGGAGAATTAAAACTACTACCACTTGGGTTGATAGAAAGATCCTCAGGAATACAAAGATACATACCACTTGGGTTGAGTTAGGTAACACAATTTTGTTTTATTTTTTAAGAGTAGTTGCACTACAATTATTTTTCAAAGCAATATATATATTCTCTTTGTAGTTGGCGTAATTTAAAGATTTCATATATTTTTTTGAAATAACATATCACTTAGGTTGAGTTAGGTAAAACAATTTTGTGATATAATTTTGTTAAGGTATATATCACTTAGATTGAGTTTGGTAACGCAATTTCGTGATATAAAAATAATTTTGTTAAGGTATATATATATATATATATATATATATATATATATATATTCTCTCTTTGTAATTGGCGCAGTATTAAATAATTTCACGTATTTTTTTTTAAATAGATACCACTTGTTATTTAGGTTTTTTCGAGGTATCACTTGGATTGAATAAAATAACAATTTTGTAATTTAATAATTTTGTGAGACAATTTTTGTGAGACAATTTTGTGAGACAATTTTTGTGAGACAATTTTGTGAGATAATTTTTCGATTGAATTTACAAAATACATTGCGTGTACTTGGCACTTTTTTTTACCTTTTTTAAAAAAGGTAATTTTGTACTGATTAATAATAACAATAATCAGCCGTAATACCCGCTTTCTTTTGATTCTCCTTGAATTTCAAAAAATTGTACAGTTCAAAATCAGTGAGCAAAATGTCTGTCAAATTTTTTTCGTATTCAGGGAGTCATAATGAATCGAATGGACGCAACTAGAACCATGAGCAAATGACTTAATAGAGCTTTTTTTTTACATTTTTACAACTACGTCCCGTGATAATGCAGAGCCCTGGATGTCTGCCTCATGGATTTTCTTCGTTTTCAGGATGATTTTGACCATCAGCCTCAGAGGCAGACATGAGCAAATGATTTAGTACCCATTTTTTTTTTACAATTTTGAAGCGCTGTAACGCAAAAACGCAGCGACGTAGGATCTTAATTGACTGGACCAAATCGATTCGTATTGATCTGAACTTTAATCCCTATCGATATGAAACATGAACAAATCATATACCGATTTGGCACCCAGCTCCCTAACTAAAAGTCCCCTATTATGAGATAGAATCCTAATATGAGATGGCGGAGTTTTTTCATGGTGGAATCAACAGATGGGGCCTATATAGGGCCTTTTAGCTTAACATATCTCATATTAGGATCCTGTCTCATAATAGGGGACTTTCCTCTATTAATATATAAGTAATAGTTAATAAATTATTTTTGTAAGTCAAATATGTACACATTTATTGCCGTGTTGACTGATTTAATGATAACTGTGTGATAATATAAATATAATTTTTTAATCATTGACTTCGCTTTATTTAGTACTTCTGAATATAAAATTGAAACTTCGAATACATTCATAAATTTACAAAAATTTAATGTTATATGCACACTCAAAAAGAAGGAAAATTTAAGAACAACAGCTTTATACTCATTAATATAATCTAATAAATATCGACTAGGTTAATTAATAGATATATTTTCTCACAATCTTCACAATTATTTTTTTAGTTGTTCAAAGAATGTTCTTAAAATCATTCTTAAAACAATTTTTCGCTTTATCATTAATGTGTAAAATAAGTGTAATCAAGAACTTTATGATGTTCTCTTCGTCTTGTCTAGTATCTCTGATTGTAATATTGTCAGTTACCTCATATGTTCATGCTTGTTTTTGCCAAAACAACTTGTTTCAGAGTCAAGGATAAAAAATTATTTTTATTTAATTGTTAATTTTCTGAAAAATTAGAAAATATTTTTATTTAATTATTAATTTTTTGAAAAATTAGAAATTATTTTTATTTAATTATTTATTTTTAAAAAATTAGTTTTAATTCTTGATTTATTATTAAATTTTCTAAGAATTAAAAAATAATGTTAAACATTAATAATTTTTGTAAAAATAATCTTTTTTTAAAATTAATTACAAATTGTTAGGTAAATAAAAATAAGTTGAAAGAAATTTTTATTTTTTTGGCAATTAATATTGTATTTTGGCTTATTAATGATTGCTTTGACATTAAAAAATAAATAATGAAAATTTTTTTTTGCAAATCACTGTACCTATATATAATATACAAAGGACATGTGTTTTCTCTAATGTTTACATTACACAAATGCTGTTGTACTGCCGCGATCCTGAAGATTCGCGCAGCAGTGTGTAGTTGAAAAAGATTATGAACATACCTTTATATAACTCATTGAAACTGCAAGTGACAAAAATTATGCATTCCAATTTGTAGAATGTCTTACTTAAAAAATTAAATTTTAAAAGATTATTTTTTTTTTATTTAATGATAATGATTCCCTTCTCGGAATACATGGTTTAACTTTTCTTTATTTCTATACATATTTACAAAAGATATCTCTACATTTCTTCGTGTTTTCTTCATTCTTCATCCTGCTTATCTTTCTTTCGTCCTCTCTGTAATTCTCTCTCACTCCTCATTCTGATGATTTTCAGCATCCATTCCACTCCTCCCCCTTCTGACATTATTACTGCTTCCGGTAAGCCCATTGCCTTGGTTTCTATGCATTCCGTCAGAATATGGTTCCCCCCCCCCAGGTTTCCTCTTTCTCTCCACATAATCTACATTCTCTCTTACTGTCCTCCTCCCAGTATTTATTTCCTCTCCATTCGTTGCAACATCCGAATCTGGCTAGAGTCTTCAGTCGTTTTCCTTTTCCTTTCTGTCCCAAGTATTTCGCTCTTCCTACTCCTTTCCACCTTTTGTATTCATTTGCTAAAACTGACTTTTCTATTTTATTTCTCCTTTCTTCCAGCTGCTTTTCTTTATACTTTTCCATCCATTCTTCTACTGTATTTATTCCTTTGTTTTCCTTAGCTTCTCTTTCCCAACGGCTCGTTCCTCCTACTTCATACAGTTCTTTTATTGTTTTGCCCCAGTTTGTACTTTCCCATTCTATCTTATCCATTTCTCTTGTGCACTCTTTTAGTATCACGTTTTCTGACTTGTTCTTTATTCTGTCTTGATACCTTATCGCTCTCCCTCCTGCTTCTAGGCTTATCTTCTCTATTGTTGCCTCCTCTCTGACTATGTATCCTGGAGTACACCTGTCCAATCCTAGGATCCATCTTATGTACCTTTCCTGTAACTTCTTTCTAAGCTTCGACTTCTTTCCATTCTCTCCATCCCCATACTTCTACTCCATACAACATGATGCTTTTCACCATAACATTGAACATCATAATTCTTCTGTCAAAGTCTCCTCCAAATTTCCTCTCTCCTATTCCCCATATCTGTGCCATGGCTGCTGCCGCTCTTTTTACTACGTCCTTTATATGTGCATCGTCCTTGTTATTCTTCTTAAACGTGAAACCCAGATATTTAAATTCTCTTACTTCTTCTAATTTTTCATTCTTCCATTTCCATTTTCTTTCTTTGTTTCTTTCCTTTTTGTAGAAAACTAGTATCTTAGACTTACCCGCATTTAGGGTTGTTCGAGAGCGCGCGGTAGCGCGGGATAGCGCGAGGTAACGAGACGACCACAAAAACAGCAAGTACAGAAAATGCAGAAAAATAAAGTCTATTCAAAGTCTGAGTATGTACAATTATTTACAGAGTCTTTTTCAGGCGAAAAGCCGTGAGCGGTAGCGCGCACAGAAATTAGCACGGCAAAAGCGGCGAAAGCTGTTAAGCGAGCGAATCCGATTTGCTACGCGAAAAGCGGCGTTAAGCGGTGTACAAGCGGTCGTATAAAGATATACTAGGCGGGTGATCTGCGAACGAGAGCGATTCCGCGGCGCGGCGGCGGACTTTTATCACCTCCCTGACGAGGCTCCCTCCAGGCTGATCACCAAATAATTTCGAGAGGGTGATTGGCCATTGGCGGCCTACGTCATCGTGCTTACGTCACGGTTTTCATTTGACGATGCGAAGTGATCGTTACGTGTTTTCGATCACTATGTTTACAGTATGGATCTTTCCTTTGTGTAAGAGCGGTTACTTGACTTTGTTGTTGCCGAGCGAAAGTCGGCAAACTTTCCGGAAGGCGAATGATAGAAAGATCCATGCTATACTGAATATTAACGCGACTAATTTAATGCGATATCTTTGATTTTTGCTGAAAACGTGCGAGCAAACAGGCATGCAACCAAACGCGATTTTCGGCATGATTATCGCAATCTCAAACAAGGGTGAGTCTCTTTCCTTCGAGATATTTTTCCAGGCTATTTTAAAAGATTATCTTAAAAAATTGAATTTTTTATTTATTTTTCTATTTTTTTATTTAAACAATATATAAAAAAGTTGTAAACTAAATAGGTAATTATATTTGAGTAAATAAACAATAAAAGACCACTTTTTACGATTTTATCTTATTTATGGGACAAAGGGCATGTTGGGGATTCCAACGACTTAGCGTTAAATTTGTATTTTCCGGTACATGTATTTATATAAGTTCCTTGGGAAACGATTCTTGTTCATCACGCGAAGTAAACGTGGTTGTCACAATAATATACATTAGTTGAGAAACGCCGAGAGGCCCGGAACCAATGATACGCGCCCGTATTCGACAATCGCCAATTAGAGCGTTGTACAGCGTTAATCCCCGCCAGAAAACCGTCTCCGAAAAGACACCGACGAAACAGTCGTCCGGACACCTCGCAACTGTACACATAAACGATTACAAGCGAGTCGAGCGAAGTCAAGTCCGAGTTTCAACGGTTCGATCTCTGTGCGCTAAGCCGTTCCGTTCTCTCGCGCTGGAAGCGCATCTCTACGCGAACGCGTCTTCGGTGTCTCGCGCCGTGCGTACAATTCCCATCGAACCGAGAAAATCAGCGCAATTCGCAACCGAAGCGTTGAATAGAGACGATTTCGCGCTATCCGTGGGCAGGATAACTGGTGCATCCGCACCAAGTGTCTCGGCCTTTCTCAACTCAATTCCGGACAGTTAGTAATAAAGGAAAGTTTGTGAAATTAACACCGCTGTACATTCATTTCGCGGGATATAACGGATCGACAATTTTGTCCGTTGCTGGTTTCGTCAGTCGTGCTCGTCAGCAACGTCGGTCGCCGAGTGGTGACCTCCATGAGAAAAACAAAGCGGAGCCGCACGTGAAATCTCGCGTCTTCTCTGGACGGATCCGGTAGTTCGTTCGGCAGCAATTCAGTGCGCGCCCGAACATAAAATTGGTCCTTCGAGCCGGATCGAGATATTTAGTGCAGTCCTTCAGCCGTTAACATGACGGCAGCGCCGGAAGTCGCTGCAACCATAAATGACCTCCTGGCTTAACAGCAGGCGTTGATGCATTCAATCACTCGAGCGCTTGATAATTTCAAAAAGCTCGGGAAGAATAACTACACCGTCGCAAAGGTCCGCGCGCGAATAGCCAGCTCCAAAGAAGTCTGGACGCAATGCTTTCGCGTGCACTCGGCCCTTCTGCAAGTTGTTCCGGAGGCGAAAAGGAGCACGCTCGATTACTTTCGAAACGAGCTGTTCGATCAAGCCGAGGATATCCATTCGACGACCTTAGACTACATGGCCGAGTGTCTGGAGGTTCTCGCGCCGACGCCGCCGCAAATGGGAGCGAACCAGGTTCCGGGCGCCGCGTGCAGTCATGGGTCATCCGCCTCATCGTTCTCGCTGTCACACCTGCCGCCCATCAACATTCCACCGTTCTCAGGGAAGTACGAAGAGTGGGAGACGTTCCGCGATCGCTTTACGTCCCTCATTACAAAAAATCCCGAACTTTCTGCGTTTGCGCGAATGCATTTTCTGTCGTCAAGCCTCACCGGGCGGGCGCTTGAGTCCATTCGAAGTATCCCGATAACCGCGGATAATTTTAAACTTGCGTGGAAAGCCCTTGAGTCTCGGTACGAAAATAAACGCCGATTAGTCGAGATGCATGTGTCCGCGCTATATAATTTGCCGAGCGTCTCCCGAGAGTCGGCAAGCGAACTCAGTGAGCTCCGGGACAAAGCAAATCGTGCAATCGCGTCGCTGAAGAATCTAGATCGATCCGAAACCGACATTCTCAGCGACCTGCTCGTGTATAGCGTCACGCAAAAGATAGATCCCGCCACTCGGAAAGCGTGGAAACTAAAGGGTGGGGATGACGCGCGGATCCCAACATATGACGAGCTCGATCGATTCCTCGATTCTCGTGCTCGCGCGCTCGAAGAGTTAAACCCCGCGAATGTTACCAAACAAGCTCGCTCGTCGAAGGTGACAAGCGCTACCGCATCGGGATCCTCTCCGATTTCGTGTCCGCTTTGTAAAGCGTCTCACTTCATGAATAAATGTCAACTCTTTGCAAAGAAGAGTCCGAGTCAACGATTAGAGGCGGTCAAAAAAGCTAATCGCTGTATAAATTGCTTAAGCGCCAAACACGCCGTGCAATTATGTCAAAGTAAATACTCGTGCCGCACATGTCAAAAAAGGCACCATTCAATGCTACACGTCGACTCGGATCCTTCTACCGTGGACAATACTTCCGCCGCGACCGCGTCGATCACCGATGCCGCGCCAATCACGACATTGTTCTCGAGCGCTAAAGTGTCGTCGATGCCTCCCGTGTTGCTCGCGACGGCAAGAGTGAGAGTCAGTTTCCCATCCGAACCGCCGACCGGTCGTGCTCGCGTCGTTCGAGCGCTGTTAGATCAAGGATCGGAGATGACATTCATTACCGAAAGACTAAGGCAAGGCTTAAAATTGCGTCGCGTTAGAATGCCCGTCTCGATCTCCGCAATCGGAGGCGTCGACGCCGGAACATGTCGATACGCAGCCGAAATTCAGATTTCTCCGCTCGGCCAATCATCTCTCGCGTTCAAGACCACTGCGTCCGTAATGAAAAGTTTAACGAAGTATACGCCGTCGCCCGTAACGTCGCCCGTCCAATGGAGCCACGTAGCCGATCTCGCGCTCGCGGATCCGGATCCTGCGAACTCGGACCCCATTGACGTAATTATAGGTGCCGATCTGTACGGCGACTTGCTGCTCGACGGCATTCGAAAAGGCTCCCGCGGCGAGCCCCTCGCTCAGAATACCGTTCTCGGTTGGGTGCTGTCCGGGCCCGCGGCTGACCCACAAGCGCGTCCTCGAGCAGTCACAGCTCAGCACTGTTCAATTTCCCCGTCTCTCGACGAGGCCCTCCGACGCTTCTGGGAAATCGAAGAGATTCCTCGCGCCGTGCCACTGAGTCCGGAGGAGCAACAGTGCGAAGACCACTTCCTCGCCACTCATTGGCGCCGCTCCGACGGACGATACGTGATTCGCTTTCATTTCAAAACCGGCCCCCCAATCGAGATCGGTAATTCTTATAACTCAGCCGAGCGACAGCTGAGAGGTCTTGAACGCAGGTTAAACGCCGATGAACGATTGGCGACGGAATACCGCGCCTTTATCGAGGAGTATGAGCGACTTGGGCATATAAAGCGTGTGCCGCTTGACGCTAGCGCGTCGTCTCAGTGCGTGTACATTCCGCATCACCCCGTCATTCGCGAGAGCAGTACCACCACTCGGTTACGAGTCGTCTTTAATGCATCGAATCCGACGAGCAACGGCACGTCACTGAATGACCACTTGCTAACCGGGCAAAAACTACAGACCGATTTACCCGCAGTTCTGCTCCGATGGCGGCTACCGCGATACGTCTACTCCGCAGATATTACAAAAATGTATCGTCAGATCGAAATTGACCCTCGTGACGTCAATTATCAGCGAATATTATGGTTAGATCGCGAGACTCGAGCCATCATTGCATTTCTGCTATTAGTCCTAACGTACGGAACGGTTAACGCTCCTCACGATGCCCTCCGCGTTCTGGAGCAACTAGTTCGCGACGAGGGAGGCTCATTTCCGTTGGCGGTTCCGGTGATTCGAAAGGGTCGGTATATAGACGACTTTCTCTTCGGAGCGGACGACATCCCGCTGCTTCGTCAGACGCGCGATCAAGTGTGCGCGTTACTAAGTCGGGGGCGGTTCGAACTACGTAAATGGGCGAGTAACTCTCCGCAACTTCTGACCGACATCGACGTTGAAAATCACGGATTGGCGTGTTCGAAAACGTTGCAGGCCGATGAGCAACTGAAAGTGCTCGGAATAAGCTGGAAGCCCGCGCTCGATGCTTTCCAGTTCGACGTTTCACTCCCTCCTTCCGTTCCAAAAACCAAGAGATCAATCTTATCCCTGGTAGCGAAAATATTCGATCCGTTAGGCTGGGTCACGCCCGTGACAATAAACGCAAAGATCCTTTTGCAACAGCTCTGGCAGGCGAAAGTAGATTGGGACGAGGCCATCGAAGACAAACTTCTAGTGCAGTGGGAGACGATTCACGCGTCCCTGGCGACGATCAACGGTCTTAACGTGGATCGCTGGGTGCAATATGGGGCCGACACCGCGAACTGCGAGATTCACGGCTTTTGCGACGCCTCCTCCACCGCATACGCTGCGGCCGTTTATATTCTCGTCACCTCCGTGACAGGCGAGACGACGTCCAGATTGCTCGTCGCCAAGTCAAAGGTCGCTCCGATCAAATCCTTAAGTATTCCTCGACTGGAATTACTTGCGGCCGTTCTACTGGCGAGGCTGGCAGAATTCGTGCGGTCGGCGCTACAATTAACTGCCATACCTCTCTTTTGTTGGACGGACGCTCTCGTCGTTCTAGCGTGGTTGGCTCAACACCCCTCGAGGTGGAAAACTTTCGTTTCCAATCGCGTCTCGGAGATCCAATCTCGCATTCCTTCCGCCACCTGGAAACACGTGCCAACCGAGGACAATCCGGCCGACTGCGCTTCTCGCGGCATTCTCGGATGCCATCTCGCGGCCCACCATTTGTGGTGGCATGGGCCTTTGTGGTTAAGACTTCGTAAAACTGAGTGGCCAGCTCCACACGAGCTGTCGTCTCACGATACGACACTCGAGCAAAATCCGCGCATCAGTACGCACCTAGCTAAGCCGATCGAGCGGTGGGAATTAATGGCGCGTTACTCGTCGTGGCCAAAATTAATTCGGGTCACCGCCTATATTCTTCGATTCATATCTCGAACTCGCCGTATCGACGCTAACGTCAGCGAGGCGAGTCCGTTTGCTCTTTCGGCGGAGGAGTGCCGATCGGCACGAAACTTTTGGTCATCAGACGAATCCAGGAAGAAGAATTTCCCGTGGAACGAGATGCGCTCTTGAGCCGAAAGACAATTTCATCGAAAAGTGCGCTCATATCACTCAATCCTTTCATCGGAGAGGATAAATTAATTCGCGTAGGCGGGCGGTTGGCCCACGCTCCGCTACCACTCCCTGCGAAACACCCGATCATCCTCTCCTCTCACCCCCTAGTCTCCTTACTAGTCCAGCACGCGCATATAAGATCACTTCACGCCGGCACGCAGCTCACCCTCGCTACGTTACGCCGGGATTTTTGGATCATGCGCGCGCGAACTATCGTAAAGGCCGTAATCCATCGATGTGTAACATGCGCCCGCGAAAAGGCGGCAACCCCCACTCCGATCATGGGACAGCTGCCTCACGCGAGAGTCTCCCCTCCCGCGCGCGCGTTTCAGCATTGCGGTCTGGATTATGCGGGTCCGATGCGCGTACGCCCGATGTCCGGGCGTGGGATTTCAGCTCATAAAGCGTATATCGCAGTCTTCATATGCATGGCCACGCGCGCCGTGCACCTCGAGATAGTGGACGGCTATTCGACTCCCGCATTTTTGGGGGCATATTCGCGTTTCTGCGCCCGACGAGGCCTCCCCGCGTCTATGTACTCCGACAACGGAACAACGTTCGTCGGCGCGGACCGCGAACTTCAAGCCGCGTTTCGCGCGGCCCTGCGCGATCCGAACTTCTTAAATCGAACCGCCTCCGATCAAGTTTCGTGGCACTTTATTCCTCCGGCAGCCCCGCATTTCGGCGGGTTATGGGAAGCTGGAGTTCGAAGCGTGAAGCACCACCTTCGAAGAGTGGTAGGAACGCATACTCTTACGTTCGAGGAGTTCGCGACACTCCTGTGCAACATAGAAGCCTGTCTGAACTCCAGGCCGCTAGCTCCGCTCACCGACTCCGCTGACGAATATGAGGCGCTCACTCCAGGCCATTTCTTGATCGGCGCCGCGCTAACCGCGAGTCCCGAAGCATCCGTGCTTCGTCTAAACGAAAATCGGCTCTCGCGTTGGCAAGTGGTCCGTCAGAAGACGGAACGGTTTTGGAAGCTGTGGCAGGCCGACTACGTCAATACGCTACAGCAACGAGCCAAGTGGCGAAAACCCGGGAAGGAGCGACTTCGAATAGGGCAGCTCGTACTCCTTCAAAACCCGTTACTTCCTCCGTGCAAGTGGGAGTTAGGCCGCATAATCCAATGTCACGCGGGCTCCGATAACGTCGTACGCGTCGTGACAGTAAAGACCGCGACGTCCGAATATAAGCGGCCCGTTGTAAAAATCTGCCTGTTACCGATCGACATCGATAACGCCGAAACGCCGGCGTAAATCTGTAAATTTTTCCGATATATATCCGGATTGCCCGAACTTAGCGACCGCCTCAAGCAACGCGCGCCAGCTCAGCCATTCGGTTCGAAACGATGGTTTCGAGGCGGGCGGTATGTTGGGGATTCCAACGACTTAGCGTTAAATTTGTATTTTCCGGTACATGTATTTATATAAGTTCCTTGGGAAACGATTCTTGTTCATCACGCGAAGTAAACGTGGTTGTCACAATAATATACATTAGTTGAGAAACGCCGAGAGGCCCGGAACCAATGATACGCGCCCGTATTCGACAATCGCCAATTAGAGCGTTGTACAGCGTTAATCCCCGCCAGAAAACCGTCTCCGAAAAGACACCGACGAAACAGTCGTCCGGACACCTCGCAACTGTACACATAAACGATTACAAGCGAGTCGAGCGAAGTCAAGTCCGAGTTTCAACGGTTCGATCTCTGTGCGCTAAGCCGTTCCGTTCTCTCGCGCTGGAAGCGCATCTCTACGCGAACGCGTCTTCGGTGTCTCGCGCCGTGCGTACAATTCCCATCGAACCGAGAAAATCAGCGCAATTCGCAACCGAAGCGTTGAATAGAGACGATTTCGCGCTATCCGTGGGCAGGATAACTGGTGCCTCCGCACCAAGTGTCTCGGCCTTTCTCAACTCAATTCCGGACAGTTAGTAATAAAGGAAAGTTTGTGAAATTAACACCGCTGTACATTCATTTCGCGGGATATAACGGATCGACAATTTTGTCCGTTGCTGGTTTCGTCAGTCGTGCTCGTCAGCAACGTCGGTCGCCGAGTGGTGACCTCCATGAGAAAAACAAAGCGGAGCCGCACGTGATATCTCGCGTCTTCTCTGGACGGATCCGGTAGTTCGTTCGGCAGCAATTCAGTGCGCGCCCGAACAGGGCACATAAATCAATTTTTTAAAACAAAAAAAAATAAATATTTTCTCCAAATCATGACCTCTGTTTTCAGAACGTTTAAAGGACATGTTACTACATTAAAAAAAAATTGGTTTTAATTGCATTACTTTTCATTAAGTAATACTCTAATGAAAACTTTAAAGTCGATTTTCTCGAAATAGCATTTTGGCGTATGTGCCCTTTTTCCCAATGGCCTTATTAATATTTATTGAATGTTTATTTCTCTTATACTATATAATATTTTTTTAATTTATTAATCTAGTTTTTAATAAATTAAAATCGTAATTTTATACTAAAATTACTATAAGTTTAAACAAATTTATTAATTTTATAACATAAATATTAAGATATAATTTGATAATTACGTTTATTTAACCATCTCTCTCCTTCCCCCTCCCCTCCCCTCTCATCTCCCCCCCCTCTCTCTCTCTCTCTCTCTCTCTCTCTCTCTCCCAAGATTAAATTTTGTAAAATTTCATCACTTTGTATCAAGAGACACGGTAGTGTCTCGCGCCAAGTATACGCGGAGCGAGACCGACCGTAACTCTTTTACGCGACGCGACGGGTTGCGAATATACGAGATGTTGAGATCTCGATAACGAGTGAACGGATCAAGTTCTAAGTAGGCTTGATCGATAGCTTGGGGTCGATTTGGGGGGAGTACGTCCTTTTCATTTTTCCGCTACGTGCCCTACGAGCGGGGATATTGCGACGCAAAGTCCAAATGTGAAATTTTTTTATTAAGATACGTCTACGTCGACGCTCTCATTCATTTATTTACATATATATATAATAAGGGGGAAATGTAACTTTCACTTTTTTGACACTAGCTGGCGGTGCTAGTATCGCCAGTTTCGATATGCACATATGTATACGTGTGTGTACTGCGCGAGTGCATATAGTGCGTTTAGCGCGCTGTCACACATCAGTTAACCTATCTCGAGAGATACGGTAGTACGCGCGGAGCGAGACCGACCGTGACTCTTTACGCGACGCGACGATTAATTTAAGGTAATTGTTTTATGTAATTATCCTATATAATTATCTTATTTTATATATTACTGTTACTTATTTTACTGTTTACTTTATGTTGAGAAATGTGGACTTATGGCAAATTAAGATATTTATATTATGTATGTATTCTATGGTTCATGTTTCTGTAAACTAATGTAAAGGCGCCTTTATCGCCTTCCGCGTTTATTTGTTTCGTTGCGTACTTCCGCCTTCTTCCTCGCTAGCTCTCGCGCTGTAAAGACCGTTGATACCACGTTTGAAAAGTAAAGTTTATTTTAGCCACGCATAACGGAGTCTGTTCAGTCTGTTTCGTTCCCATTCCCCAAATTCCATCAGGTTATGGGCCCAGGCTTTACGCGATACGGAAAGTAGCCAGAGAAACTTGTATTACTTGTAACGAGATCAATCTGCGCGATACGTGTAATGGCGGAAATAGAAAAGTACAGGATTCCCTTGTTGGACGGAACAAACTACGACGACTGGAAATTCAGGGTCGAGATTCTGCTAGCGGAATTAGAACTCACATCCTACATTGAAGTTGAGTATACGAATTTGGTACAAATTGAGACGACTGACAACGCGGAAACACGAGCGAGGAAGCAAGCCGAGATAACCGAGCATAAGAAGAAGGACAGAAAATGTAAGTCGCAAATAATACAACGTATTGCAGATAGTCATTTAGAGTATGCGAAAGATAAAGCAACAGCGCGTGATGTAGGGGAGACCGGGGCCTAACCGTCGCCGGGGTTGAACCGTCAAATCAAATATCTCGGAACCTGTATATTGTGCGAACTCGCTATTAACATTGTAAACCCTGCTTATGGTACCCATGTGACCAACGGAGTTTCGGCAGGTTACCTGCCGTGTTATGATTTTTACGAGGGCAAACGTGTTTTCGGGAGGTGAAAGTTACATTTTCTGCGCGTGGAAATTTTGTAATATCTGCAATAATATTTGCTCTCCAAATCTTGAGGTACGTGATTATAAAGAGTAATGCATGCTGAACACGAATCCAGTGTAGTTTTTTCATTATCGTTGATGTCTAATATTTCGTGGGCGATCAAACCTAAAACTTGTGTTTGGGGTTAATCCGTCAGTAAGCAGTCCGAGTGCATTTCCAAGGCATTTCCGGGCATTTCCAGGCTCACTGCATATGGAATATGGATGAGACGGGAATTACAACCGTTCAGACACCGAATAGAGTCATCGGACGTCGAGGAGTGAAACAAGTCGGGCGAGTGACTTCTGCGGAAAGAGGAACCCTCGTAACTATTTTTTAATAATGTTTCGCATAAAAATTTTAAATAAATTTTTATATTTTTCTCTTAAAAAACAATTATTAAGATGTATCCTATCATTTTTCAGGATTAGATGTACGTATATGTATTGAAAATGCAGTGTGACGGTTAAACCCCGGCATTTTTGAGATTTCAATTTTTCCACCGTTGTCGTTTTTGCTCTATACCGGTTAAACAAAGCGACGTAGATAAAAATTTCCTATATAAATTTTGTAGCTAAAGGTTCACTCTTTACAGTGGTATACCACATTTAACTAAAATTATTTATTTTCTTGTTAAAAATCGGCACCGAAAAAAAACTGACGGTTAGGCCCCGGTCTCCCCTATGGCAATCGTTGGAAAATGCTTTTCAAAGAAAAGGTATTGCGAGTCAGCTCTTGATACGAAAGACACTTCTTACATTGAAATTTGATGCCGGTAATGATAACACAGGACCACAAAATTTTTTTTTTGAAAAGCAACTGGGATCAGAGTAGGTGTTTCTTATAGATTTTGGGTCACAGAATCCGAATTCGTAAACCGTTTTGCTCCATCACGTCTAGATTTTTAGATAATCGAGAAAAATAGCGGAAAATCTGTGAAAATTGAAATAAACATTTAAAGAAAGAGCAAAAGTATAACATCAAAGAAAGAGAAAAAGTATAACATCAAAATGCGGTCACAGAACTGATTTAAATATATTTTAGTAAGTTAAATAAAGTGCAAAAAAGGAGGATGTTAAAAAAGGGACGAATTTCGCCCAAAAAGGTGTAAGTAAAAGAAATAGTGTTTTTTTGTAGATCTTGATCTCCTGAATACGATAAAGCTAATAAAAAGTTCGTGGTGCTTGGGGAACACCTTGAAAATTGAGCATAAACGTGGTGTATTTACAGAAATTCGGATGAGATATATGCTATATCATAAAATGTACTGGTGAAAGATTTGTTGGGGAGAGGGAAAAGTGGGAAGAAAGAGTGTTTTGTGTGCGTGTGTGTGTGCATGTGTGCGTGCGCGAGTGCGGGTGCGTGTGCGGGTACGGGTGTGTGCGTGTGTGTGCGCGTGTGTGCGGGTGTGTGCACACTCGCACACACGCGCACGCGCGCACACACCCGTACCCGCACACGCACCCTCACCCGCACCCGCACCCGCACCCGCACCCGCACCCGCACCCGCACCCGCACCCGCACCCGCACCCGCACCCGCACCCGCACCCGCACCCGCATCTGCACCCGCACCCGCACCCGCATCCGCACCCGCACCCGCGCACACACACGCACACACACACGCACCCGCGCACACATACACCCGCACCCGCGCACACACGCGCACACCCGCACCCGCACCCGCGCACATACACACACACACGCACACGCACCCGCACCCGCGCACGCACACACGCACACACACGCGCACACATACACCCGCACCCGCGCACACACGCGCACACCCGCTCTCGCACCCGCGCACATACACACACACACACACACACGTACACGCACCCGCACCCGCGCACGCACACACGCACACACACACACGCACGCACCCGCGCACATACACACACACACACGCACCCGCGCACACACGCGCACACCCGCACCCGCGCGCGCGCGCGCACGCGCACACACACACACACACACACACACACAACATTCTTTCTTCCCCCTTTTCTCTCCCCAACAAATCTTTCACCAGTACATTTTATGATATAGCATATATCATCCAAATTTCTGTAAATACACCACGTTTATGCTCAATTTTCAAGGTGTTCCCCAAGCACCACAAACTTTTTATTAGCTTTATCGTATTCAGGAGATCAAGATCTACAAAAAACACTATTTCTTTTACTTACACCTTTTTGGGCGAAATTCGTCCCTTTTTTAACATCCTCCTTTTTTGCACTTTATTTAACTTACTAAAATATATTTAAATCAGTTCTGTGACCGCATTTTGATGTTATACTTTTTCTCTTTCTTTGATGTTATACTTTTGTTTTTTCTTTAAATGTTTATTTCAATTTTCACAGATTTTCCGCTATTTTTCTCGATTATCTAAAAATCTAGACGTGATGGAGCAAAACGGTTTACGAATTCGGATTCAGTGACCCAAAATCTATAAGAAACACCTACTCTGATCCCAGTTGCTTTTCAAAAAAAAATTTTTGTGGTCCTGTGTAATCTCTCTAATCATTTTTTGAGGTTTGATAAATTAATCCGAGAACTTAAATCTAAAGGTGCTACCCTTGAAGAGTTGGACATAGTATGTCATCTTTTACTCACGATGCCAACGGAATATAATACAGTAGTAACAGCACTGGAAACTATGTCATCTGAGCTACTGACGTTGAGCTTTGTGAAAACGAGACTGCTGGACGAAGAATTGAAGCGGAATGGTAAACTTGCGTGCGAAAAGAATAAGTACAATAATGCGTCGACAACTGCGTTTTCATCGTCTACGGATAATGGAAAAGAACATGGATCTAAAGGCGCAGGAAAGAAATTTAATCAAAACAAAGTGAAATTTACGTTTAATTGTCATAACTGCAGACTACCTGGCCACAAGAGAGCAGACTGTCGAAAGAAAACAAAAACTAAAAATTATGAAGGAACAACGGCACAAATCGCTTCTAAAGGAGAAGATACAGTTTTCAATTTCGCTACAACTACAGAGCATGAATTACGGAGTGGATCGAGCTGGTTCCTGGATTCTGGCGCAACGGAACATCTAGTTAGTAGCCGTGATCAATTGTCAAACGTGGTAACACTGGAAAAACCGGTGAAGATAAATGTGCTAAATCTGGCAGTTACTTACGAGCAGAACAAACCGGAGAAATCAACGTCGTGAGCAACGTGAATGGAAAAAGGATTCCTAAGGTAAACGTCCCAATAGCCAACCATGTCCCAGTTCCCAACCACTAAGGGGAATATTCCACCTAATTAAGAGATTTTTCGATAAAAATAAATAAATAACCACTTAATTGAGTTCTACGATTTATAATCTATGCATAGGACAACGGTTAAAATAATCCTTGCGCTCTTTGTAGTAATTTTTTCGAGTTTCTTGAGAGTGCACGCGCTGCCCCGGGAAACGAAGAGCATCTGTAAGCCAGTTTGTTAAGAATTGACGAAGTTCAATTGTAACTATGTCGCCTTCATTTTTTATATATATTGAACAAGTTATAGCTTTTTATATTAAGGAAGATGTAGAGAATGCAAATCTAGGGTCGAAATTTAGTTAGAATTGCCGATAAATTGTTAATTTGCATGGTCGGATACTCGGACGTTTCAACCGTATGGTGTACCAATAGCGAACCAAGTGGCTGGATACTGGTACAACCAGGCGATCGGGTGATGTCCCAATTGCCGGACGCAACAAACTCAGCGGCCATAACCTTGATGGAAATGAACACGAACGATCAGCATTTACGCGCGGCATTGTTTACTAGTGTGCTTAAAGTGTGTTTAAAATTATGCTAAACTGAGGCGATTATTCGCAGTAAGTATGATATCTAACATTTTACAAATTTGACTTCGTCGAACGAGTTCGTTATTGCTATTATGTAGTCAGCAGATTGTTTACATTGGAAAAGTCTTGAACGTAACCTCTAAAAAAAGTTGTCTCTGCTTTCATCTGCGACTGGTTGGTAATAGGGACATCGAGTGGCCGGGTATCGGGACATAACCAAAAACTGATGGCCGGGTACTGGGGCACATTGAGTGGCCGGGTATCGGGACATAACCAAAAACTAATGGCCGGGTACTGGGACATTTCCTTTTCTCGCATTTTCCGAAAATATCAAATCAACTATTACCGATGGAACTAATTATTGGATGGTTTCTAGAAACTATAGAATCCAAGCTTTCGTTTCGTCGTATCCGCTTATAAATAAGATTTGTTAATATATATAAAAATTTAATTTCAATTTTCCAGGAGTCTTAAATAGTCCGCTATTGGGACGTTTACCTTATAAAGATAAAAGACGTACTCTTTGTGCAAGGATTGACTTACAATCTAATATCCGTGCGTAAATTAGAGATGAACGGATACAAAGTACTATTTGCTGACGGAAGAGGAGTAATCAAGAAGGGAAACACGACGGTAGCGATCGCAAACAGGGAGAATACGCAATTGTATGCATTAAATCTGGAACACATATAGGAACGGTGAATGCTTGTACTGCTGCAACAGAACTGGAAATTTGGCACAAGAGGTTCGGACATCTGAACTATGAGAGTGTCAGGAAGGTTTTGGATCAAAATAAGAAAACAAAGACGGATGCATTACAACAGTCGATAGAAAAATGTCAGGTGTGTATTGAAGGAAAGCAGACCAAATTGCCACATGATCAACATCGGATTCGGGCAAAGAGACCACTTCAGCTGATACATAGTGACATAATGGGACCAATAAATCCAATATCTTACGATAGGAAGAGGTATGTATTGACATTTGTTGATAATTATACGCATTTTACCGTTGCATATACTATTGAGTCTAAAACTGAAGTATTGAAATGTTTTAAAAAATACGAAGCAATGGTAGCAGCATATTTTAATTCGAAAATAAGTCGTTTCAGATGTGACAATGGACGCGAATACATATCTAACGAGATAAAGGAATACTTCGAAGAGAAGGGAATACAATTCGAATTCACTATCAGATATACGCCTCAACAAAACGGAGTCGCTGAGAGGATGAATAGGACTGTCATTGAAAGGGCGAGATGCATGATCTTGGGTTCTAAACTTAGTAAAGAACTTTGGTCTGAAGCTGTATTAGCAGCTGTGTATCTTGTCAACAGAAGTCCTACATCCGCTTTGAATGGAGGTGTACCTGCGTACTTGTGGTTCGATGAGCCAGTAAACACAAAGAAAATGAAAGTTTTCGGTTGTGTCGCCTATCTACGCATACCAAAAGAACTTGTAGCTGGAAAATTTGATTCTAGATCAAAGAAATGTTACTTCGTGGGATATTGTTCTAATGGATACAAACTCTGGTGTCCTGAAGAGAGGAAAATTCTGTTTGCAAAGACGTTATATTTGATGAGACGAAATTCACCTTTGTCGACTCGACGAGTGAAGATTGGATTCCGAATACTGTTGGACAACAAATAGATTCTAATACCGATACACAAGAAAACATTATTGTAAACAAAACACTTCAAATTGAAACACCTCGGACGACTGAATCATCGGAAGACAAATTTGAAGATGCAGATGGAACTCCGACACGTGCTAACGGAAATCGAGATAGTGGAAATAAAGGATGTACACTACGAAGATCAGAGAGAGAGAAGAAGAAACCGTAATATTTGAAAGATTATGCGGCTTTAGCGTTACACTCGGAATCATTTGTAGAAAATGTACCGGAAACGTTCGAAGAAATTTAAGAAAGAAGAGATAAAGAAGAATGGGAAGGTGCTATACAAGAGAAAATAGATGCTTTAATAAAAAATGATACTTGGGAAGTAGTCGAGCTTCCACCTGGAAAACGAGCACTGAACTGCAAATGGATATTTAAAGTCAAACGCAATAGCAACGGAGAAATTGACCGTTATAAGGCGCGGTTAGTAGTCAAAGGCAACGAACAGCGGTGTGGATACGACTACGAGGAAACTTATGCACCAGTTGCAAGACTGACAACTTTCAGGACCCTGCTAGCAATCATCAATGAAAGGAACCTACATGCTTGTCAACTGGATGTGAAGAATGCTTTTCTACACGGTCGAATTAAGGAGGAGATTTACATGAAGCCACCCGTAGGATTTAAAGTTCGTGGAAATAAGGTGTGCAAATTGAAGAAGGCCCTATATGGCCTGAAACAGGCTCCGCGGTCATGGAACGAGACTTTCGACACGGAAATGAAGGATCAAGGTTTTCAACAAGCGGAAACAGATAAATGCTTGTATGTGAAGGTTACAGTAGAAGGAAAAATTTACCTGCTTCTTTATGTTGACGATATTATTATTGCAGGAAATAATCTCAGAGAAATAGAGAAACTGAAAGACAAGTTGAAGAAACGTTTCTGTATGAAAGATCTTGGCGATTTACACTCATTTCTCGGAATAACTATAGTCAGAACGGAAAACGAAATACGACTCAGTCAACCTGGTTATCTGCAGAGTCTGTTAACTCGTTTTGGGATGAATGAATGCAAGCCTGCGAAGACGCCGATAGAACTAAAGAGTACTCTACACGAAGACGGGGAAATTCTGGATGAGTCGAAGCCATACCGAGAATTGGTCGGATGTTTAATGTATGCTATGCTTGCAACCAGACCCGATCTAGGCGTAGCAGTGAATTACTTCAGTAGATACCAAACTCGGCAAACGGACAAACTCTGGACAGGATTGAAACGAGTACTTCGATACATTAAAGGAACAATAAAGCTGGAACTGTGCTTTCGAAAAGGAATAGAAGAGCCGTTAATATGTTATGCGGACGCAAATTATGGAAGCGAAGCTGATAGAAAGTCAACCACTGGATACCTTATACAGGTGTACGGAAATCCTGTTTTATGGTGTACGAGGAGGCAGACTACGGTAGCGCAATCTTCAACTGAAGCGGAGTATATTGCTTTAGCAACATCACTCACAGATCTCATATGGACGAGGAATCTTCTAAAGGAATTCGGAGTGGAATTTTCAAAACCTCCAAAAATCTATGAAGACAATCAATCGGTGATACATCTGTTGTGTCGTTGGGAATATCGGAGACTTAAGCACGTAGATGTGAAATACAATTTTGTACGAAACTATTATATGAAAGGACTGATAACAGTAGAGTACGTGAGTACTGATGAACAAGTGGCAGACGTATTAACCAAACCATTAGGAAATGAGCAATATTTAAAGTTGCGTAGATTTTTGAATTTATGTTAGATTCATGATGTAATTTTCGTAACAGTAAAGTTTAAATTTGAACATTAAATATTAATTTGAGGAGGAGTGTTGAGAAATGTGGACTTATGGCAAATTAAGATATTTATATTATGTATGTATTCTATGGTTCATGTTTCTGTAAACTAATGTAAAGGCGCCTTTATCGCCTTCCGCGTTTATTTGTTTCGTTCGTACTTCCGCCTTCTTCCTCGCTAGCTCTCGCGCTGTAAAGACCGTTGATACCACGTTTGAAAAGTAAAGTTTATTTTAGCCACGCATAACAGAGTCTGTTCAGTCTGTTTTGTTCCCATTCCCCAAATTCCATCACTTTACTACGTTTACGTGAGTGTTTACATACAGGTTAACCTATATATATTGACGGCAGGGAGCTGATACTGAGATCAATGAGCCTGTTTACACGAGGCGTTTCTGCTGCGCGATTGCGGCCGCGCGTTAAGGGGGTATAACACCTTTGAGCATGAAATTTAACCTTTTTTTCACGATTTTTTTTAACATATAAGGAATAGAGCAATAAAAAATCGGCTTTAAGGGGTCTTTTTATTATACATTAAAGATGTAAAAAAAATTTTTTTTGTATATAAAATTATTCGTATATAAAATATACACCCTGTCAAAAGAGGCCGTGTGCGTCCACCTGGTGTACACGATTTCGGCTGACTGGTATGACCTAGAACAGAAATCCAAAAAAAATTCTTAATCTGTGATAGATTGGCTATGGAGGTACATAGGATTTTTGAAAAATACTGATTTTTGCGAAATTGACACTAATTTAAACAAAAGTGTCCAAATTTACACTGAAAAATCGTGTATAAAATTGGTTCCCAAAAAAAACTAACAATCCAATTTAAAAACGGCTATGTACCTCCATAGCCAATCTATCACAGATTAAGAATTTTTTTGGATTTCTGTTCTAGGTCATACCAGTCAGCCGAAATCGTGTACACCAGCTGGACGCACACGGCCTCTTTTGACAGGGTGTATATTTTATATAGGAATAATTTTATATACAAAAAAATTTTTTTTTACATCTTTAATGTATAATAAAAAGACCCCTTAAAGCCGATTTTCGATTGCTCTATTCCTTATATGTTAAAAAAAATCGTGAAAAAAAAGGTTAAATTTCATGCTCAAAGGTGTTATACCCCCTTAACGTTTGCACGAGCCGCACGCTGTCGCGAGGTAAGGTGCGACAACGCGCGCATACGCGCGTACGCGAAACGGCAGTAACACCGTAATCGTGCCGGCGATATACTGAATTTGAATTTGCTTTGTGCTTATCTGGAGATTTCGTATCCCTACATCGTGTTACCACCGCTGCCGTAAAAGAAGGTTCTCTACGCTTGGCAGAAAGTGACGACTGACACGTTCGATTCCGACTTCGTTGATCGCAGAAGAGCTGGACTCGAGGTACGTTTCCGATTTTCAATTATAACAGTATCGTGCGATGAATGTTGTACTAACCTCAAAGTCGGAGCATCCTTGCTCACCGCTACGGGATCGACGTAAAGTTTTAGCGGATTTTAATCTTCCGAATTAGCGTCGCAACAATATTAGTCTTCCATTATCTATTGCCTCACAACTTTTCGATTTTAATATTCTGTAGCTGTATAGTTATTTGTACACAATCGTGATATTAATATACATCAGATTGTTCATGTTTTTGTGCTGTTACAGTTCTATGATTTAGAGGAACTGTTTCGTAACGGTGGCTCCGTGCCAGATACAAATTACATATTCCTGGGAGATTTTGTCGATCGGGGCTACTATAGCTTAGAAACGTTTACTCGTCTGCTCACACTTAAAGCTAAATGGTCCGACAGGATAACGTTACTACGCGGTAATCACGAATCTAGACAAATCACGCACGTTTATGGATTTTACGGTAAGTGCGCAACGATACTTTCTTTTCTGGGCTTTTTTTACATTTGTGTATAATAAAGCTTTGATTTCATTGGTCTCTTCATTTATTGTTCTAGATGAATGCCAAAACAAGTACGGCAATGCTAATGCGTGGAAGTACTGTTGTAGGGTATTTGACTTGCTCACAGTTGCTGCCGTGAGTATTTGTATAAAAGATTTTTTTAAATTGTAACTTCACTTTTGATTACGCTTGAATAAAATTCTGTTTTAGTTAATTGATGAACAGGTTCTTTGTGTACAGGGTGTTTCATGACGATACAGAGCGGTACGGCGGGTTGCCCATTCGAGCAGGCGCGCATGGTCGTTCACAATTGCGTTGACTTCGGTGCATCACCTATAACCACTCGCATATCTTTTTTACAATAAAATGGACTTTAGCGCCCGAAGTTGCAATACAATTGTGACGGATTTCCGTAGCAGTAACGTTAAAACAGAAGTCGAGATGACAATACAGGTTATGAAATAAATTTTATTAAGAAAACGAAAGACATCTTCTCTCTTACAAAAAAAGCTCGTACCATAGTCCATCATAATCATTATATATTATAATTTTATTACTTAAATTATTTTTTGCACACAATGTTTATGCACAGGACAAAAGTCAGCAATTAGTATATGTGTGCAAATTTAAATTATAAGTTGGCTAATAAATTTCATTCAATGTAAGTTTAAATAATGGCAGAAATCACCATTAACAAATCTTACAATATTCATTTTGTTTAATTAATAAATAATTTATAATTAAATTGATAATCAATTTAATATATCAATACTAATGAGCATTATATAATTCTTTATATAAATGATGCTGCTGCATCTTAAAAATCTTAATCTTAATCTCATAAACAAGAGGTTTATTAGTATAAAATATACATTTTAAATATGATGCTAATAAATAGTTTATATAAGGCAAATTATCATAATATTTAATGAATACTTTTCAGTAATAAATTCCTTGTAGATTTAAATGAGATTCAGTAGCATTATTTACATAAAGATGCTTATTAGAATCAGTATATTGAATTAATTATTAATGTTAATGATGAAATATTAATAATCTGAAATAAATGTTGTTAGACATAAGATCCGCTGATAATCGTTTTTATCGTTATAAATAACGATGGAAACGGTTATCAACGGATCTCGTGCCTAATAACATTTATTTCAGATTATTAATATATATATATATATCCAATATATGATATACATATATATACTAGAAAAATATCCAATGCAATGTTACGGAATAATAGAAACGGGCCTCGGTTGTACGCGGTGCTCTCAGCGCACACGCACACGGCACGCACTTGTGTGCGGCATGAGAGTCATCCGTCACACACATGCTACCGAGGCCGTCGACACATTGCATGTGTGCAACGTATCATGTATTTCCAACACATGTTGTGAGATAGCTCGGTAAGGTAGAAAACAGATATTAGAAGTGTCGATAATTATTATCGACGTTTTTAGTTCCGCTTAAGTGATGGCGCTATCCCGTCGGAGTTCGCCTGTCACTCCAGGATCCCTTTAAGGCAGTGTTTACCTCCATGCCTTTAGATACACTACACAAGTATTTTATGATGGAGTTGGCTCTGTTTACTTTACTCCTGACAGCCTGGACCTGGTGGTCGAATCTCAGCGCATTATCCAACCAGATACCCAAGAACTTGGCCTCGCCACAATTATACACATCGCAGTCTCCAATACTTATGTAAAGGTCTTTATTCACGTAGCCGCTCCGATTAAATTCCACTAGGACTGTTTTTCTGGGCTCCAAGTCCAGGCCCAATCGACGTAGCCGTTGAGCAATAATATTGACTGCCCGTTGTAAAAGGAGTTGATTGCGTTCACGGTTTGGACCGCGTACATACAGCCCGATGTCATCCGCAAACTCAGCAGCCTCCACGCCCTCCGGGAGACCAGAGCAGAGACCCTGAGTGTAAAGAGAATATAATGCCGGGCTCAATACCGCACCCTGCGGGAGTCCCCTGTAGACAAGGCGATCTACAAATTCACGGGAATTAATTATAAATCGCACCTTTCTCCGATATAGCCAATTGCTAATGAATTTCACTATGTCGGCAGGACAATTAAGGGGGTATAACACCTTTGAGCATGAAATTTAACCTCTTTTTCACGATTTTTTTTAACATATAAGGAATAGAGCAATCGAAAATCGGCTTTAAGCGGTCTTTTTATTATACATTGAAAATGTAAAAAAAAATTTTTTTGTATATAAAATCATTCGTATATAAAATATACACCCTGTCAAAAGAGGCCGTGTGCGTCACGGGGGTCCAACTATGGGGGATTGGCTATGGAAGTACGTAGGATTTTTAAAAAATATTGATTTTTGCGAAATTGACACTAATTTGAACAAAAGTGTCCAAATTTACACTGAAAAATCGTGTATAAAATTGGTTCCCAAAAAAAACTAACAATCCAATTTAAAAACGGCTATGTACCTCCATAGCCAATCTATCACAGATTAAGAATTTTTTTGGATTTCTGTTTTAGGTCATACCAGTCAGCCGAAATTGTGTACACCAGCTGGACGCACACGGCCTCTTTTGACAGGGTGTATATTTTATATACGAATAATTTTATATACAAAAAAATTTTTTTTACATCTTTAATGTATAATAAAAAGACCCCTTAAAGCCGATTTTTGATTGCTCTATTCCTTATATGTTAAAAAAAATCGTGAAAAAAAAGGTTAAATTTCATGCTCAAAGGTGTTATACCCCCTTAAGTGCAATCAACTAATCCAGCATTACACGGAATTCAACACTGTCATAAGCGGACGAAACATCGAGGAAGGCAACCAGAGTATATTCCCCCACGCATAAAGAGGCCCTAATGTCAGTTACTATCTTGACTAGGTTATCGGCGCACGACCTGCCCCTGCGGAAGCCGTTCTGTGAGGCGCTGAACTTATCTTCTTTTTCAGCCCACCATACGATCCTTTCATTAATCATTCTTTCCATAAGTTTACCTATGCATGAGGATAATTCTATTGGCCTTACCTTCTCTGTTCCAGGCTTGTCGATAAATATTACCTGGTAGTCCTGCTAATCGGCAGGAAGAATGCCAGAAGACCAAACATTGTTGAATAATTCCAGAAGGCAGGTTTTCGCCGAGTCCGGAAGAGATCTAATCATCCGGTATTCCATGCCGTCAAGTCCAGGAGCAGAATCTCTCCGAATCATCTCAATCGCTCTGTCAAGTTCATGGCGACAGAACGGAGCCTCCAAGTCTTCATCCGGATGCATCTCGCCAAAATCTCGATTGGGCTCCACTCCAACATATGGGGGAGCCAAGCTATCTATAGAAGCTCTAATGACATCTTCCCTGTTTTTCGTGGGCCAAGGGTGCCATTCTATATTCTTCCTAGCATTCTTTAAGATACGCATCGTGCTCCAGACGTAACTCAAACTTGTGAAGCGGTTAATATCCTCACAAAACTTTTCGTACTTCGTATGAATACTTTTTGTCCTCCTGAAGGCAGCAAATGCACGTCTCCTGTTGTTAATAGCTTCATCACAGTCCTTGTCCCACCACCTGTGGGACCTCTTGCGAGTGTTTGGGTCATCGCTTATCGCTGAAGGTAGAGCATCGCTCCTTCTGCCCGAGCCAACGTTAATAGATCTTCTAAGAATGTCAACAAATTGACCATAGTAGTTGTCGAAGTTACTCTTGAAAAGACCTATGTTGGGTAATAGCCTGGATTGGTGGATCTCACCCTCCACTAGTTCGCTGAATCGTGGCCAATCAGTCCTCTTGGTGGACAGTTTATTAGTAATTTTCCTATATGTCAAAAGGTGATTATCAAACGTGAATGAGATGGGGAAGTGGTCGCTATCCCATGCTTCCTCCATCTGTTGGTATGTGATTCGATTAACAATACCCTCCGTGCCAAACAGCAAGTCAATATTAGAGTCACGCTGACCCGAGAAGCCCGCACGTGATAACGTATCAGAGTTGATACATAAAAATCCCTGCTTAGTCATCATCTCATATAGTAAGTCGCCTCTTTCATTTGTGGAGTGGCAATTCCACATAATGTTGTGGGCGTTCATGTCGCCCAGAAAAACAGTATCACAGCCATTTCCACCCACCGCATTATATACAGGTAACAAGTCCCGTCTGAACATTGGTCTGCAAGGATGCCTGTAAACAGCAACAATATTCAGATTCTGGCAAAGGTTCTTTGTCTTGACACAGACTATGTCATAACCCACCGGCACAACTCCGGAAATGGGCAAGATTTCAAATTCGAGATGGCTACGAAGGGACACGGAAACGCCTCCGCTCCCCAATCGGTTTAGACTGCATACGGTATTATAATTTAGAAAATAGACTCGCTTGCTACCCGAACATCTAGTCTCAGTCAACACGATAATATCAAAATCAAGAATCCGTTTTGTTAATTCATTTCTGCTACTCTGGTAACCTCGGCAGTTCCACAGTAAAAGCTTGAATTATATGGAAGAGTTGCCGGACTTTCCTCTTCTGATTAGGGTAAGTAATAAATCACTCAGTCTATCCAATTCGTCTCTCTCCGGTCTATCGATATCACATACGGTTCGTATTCAACAGACGTTGACTTGCCTCTAGAATCAAACAGATTAGAATTCACTAGCGCACTAACAAGCAATTCTCTAGCTTCTGAGGATCTCTGTATCAAACATAGAATATGCTCGATTACGTCGGTAATTGTGTTCTGAGGTCGGGCTTCCCCGCGTTTGTACTCGCGAGGGCCCCGAGCAATTTGAGCCCAGGAATTACCCCGGGGGATGGCAACTCCTCTTCTTTTCTTGGGGATATCCCCCGCATGTGTATCAAACTGCTTAAAGTGTTCCCGAGCACCATTTGTGGTGAGTGGTAAGTTCCTAGATAGAGTCCTTGTCCTAGTTTGTCGTTCACGACGTACCTCTGCCCGATTTTCCCGGAACTCAGGCTCCCGTCGTCCATTATCAACTCCATCGCCACGTTCGGACATATCATACCCGCTGGGCAGTTCTGGCTAAGTCTCAGGTTGTCTGAATCTATCAGGCGGGCGTTGCTCGTTGTCCCCCTCTACCATCCGTAAGGCTCTGTGAAACGATACATTATTGTAAGCCATAATAACGTTAATGTTTTTGTTGTTTTCATAGGAACCTCTAAATGTAGACTTGTGCTCACCGCCGCAGTTACAACATTGAACCTTTGTTTCGCACTGACCGTGTGCCCTGTCGCCACAGACTATACAGCGAGTCTCGCTTTTACAAGCGAGCTTTGTATGACCAAATCTAAAGCAGTTAAAGCACTGCCTAGTCAGAGTGACATATGGCCTTACTCTTAGTCCGATTTTATTTTAAAAAATTTTTAAGTCTCTAATATTATCAGCTCTAAAAGTGATAATTATATTATCCGTAGCGACCAACGAGGACGTTTTCGTAGTAGCGTCCCATTTTCTACGATACATTCTATCTAGTTTAGTAATATTCGATCTGTCCTGTATAGCAGTCCATAACTCCGGTATCGTCGAGGGCCAATCCGTTATCACCCCTTTGCGAATCACTGTGCGCTGCTTAAGATACGTTTTTAGTTTAACTGGATTCGGGAGCCTATCAATAATTTCCAAAGCACGATTGGCGTCAACAAAATCTTTAAATATCGCCTCTGCCGAAAAATGGTTAACCATGTCTACTGATACAGGTGAGATTTGCAATTCCATTAGAATCATCCAAATTTTTATGCGATTCTTACCCTTTTTCGTGGTAGACTGGTCAGGGGGGAGACGTAGGGTTATCTTAGCCGTACCTGTAAAATCCTCATCAAACCTGGCAATACGTTGCGTGTCAGTAAATACAGAGCCAGAAGCACATTTTTTCAAAGCAGAATCCGTTATTATGTAGGATTCCTTGTCAACAGACGGCACGGTATTAGCCATGCCGGTATCACGTGCGTCGCAAGAATTGTTCACGTGATCGTCGCGAGGCAATATTGCCCATATCTAAAATCTATACTATCTATACTAATATTACCGCTACTAGGCAGGGTCGCTTTATTTATCAAAAGCTCGCGGCCCCGGCCTTCCCCGGATTTTTCCGTGGAGACGCCGTCCACCTCCATCTCGTCCTCAGGCGTGCGAATGTCCGAATCGATGGTCAGGTTACGCCGCTTGTTTAATTCCTCGTCCCTTTGTTGATTCAGAGAGTGATTAATCATATAGTCCTTTGTAATTTTATCGAATTCTTGCTCGGTTACACTTGTTTTTAATTTCTTATGCACATTATGGGATTCGTCATCCGAGGTGCGAGGGCTGTCACGTGCTAAGTGCGTGGCGGAAGGGTCCGGTAAATCCATTACAAGTTAAGCAGTAAAAATCAACGCTCCACCTCCGAGAGGGGAGCAACAAATATGTAAAGAACAAAAGCCCTCCCGAAAGTTCACGCGAAATATCCCCACGCGATCAAATACCGTTGCACACACGGTCCAAACGCTAAGCGATTTAAATAGAGGGGCAATCGAGCACACACGTCCGTCTCGTACGGCGGTTCGAACTCCTTAGTTTTTTAAGTGAAAAATCAAGGTTATGTGTACATCGCGAGCGAGCAATCTCAAAATTCCCGAAAAAACGCCCGGGTAAACCAAGGGATGATGTCGCTGATCGGTAAGTGAAATATCGGGAAAGCGGAAATGACTCAATAGTGTGAAACTCGAGTAGAAAAAGACCGGTTACGACATGTTTAATCCATGAAAACATTTATGCGGTCCGATTTGAAATTAGAGGCATTTAGTTATGATTCAAATTACGAATATCAATTTCATCCGAGAGTAATAATTGGGAAAATGGATCCAATGTGTGATCATTGTCCAGCAAAAAAGTTTAAAACTTAAGCACCTAGAATGAGTTATTTATGCGGAAAAATTAAACTACCGTCTTTAAATCAACCACCCGACACACTCCTTATGTTTGTCCACAATAAGGATATTGAAACACAAATGGAGTCGTTTTAAGAAAAACGACTCCCGGGCGAAGTCTGGGTAACCAGCTAGTACATACATACAGACAGACGACGGTACTTATATATATAGATAGATAGACTAGTTATTATGACGTTGTCAATAGTAGTATGTATCAGTTATCAGAGGGTCAGTCCACTAGTTCCTCCATTTCTACATGTTTTTTTTAAAGCACGGTAAGTATAAATAACAAAATTACCCGCAGTTTCTTTTGGTTCAACAGCCAATTTCGTATGTTCTTAATCGTATGCGGCGTGTCGGAGAAAACGAACACTTTTCTTTCATCGTCCGAGGGGTGAGTGAACCATGTCTTGGTGTCTTGCATCGTACCCCTAATATCCAGAAGCGACCACATCTTCTAGTTTATTGCAGCACCATCAGCAATAACACCGTGGATTATCGCTCCGCACCTCTCCAGATAGATAATCCCTTATCCCTTTTACAACCAGCTTAGTGAGCTCTTCTCCTTTAACTGGATTTTTTAAGGCAAAAACTACAATTGGCTGCGTGTAAGTATCGGCAAGAGATTGAAATATTACAACGAGACAATGCGTCACCTGTTCGATTATGTCCGAAGAAGATCGCAGCCCGTCGTCGCCCTTTGTCAAGCCGACATAAGTCAAATTCTTGGGACACACGGTTACAGATTTTCGTAGATTGATTTCATCGAGCAGCAGTATGCCGTGTCGTTGCAGAGAAGTTTTTGTAGCAAAATGTTTTTTGAGCAATTCTGCAAACCGTTCGTCAAAGCCGCATTTCATATCAATTAATGAGAAATACCTGCGTACCGATTTTAAGCATGGTAATGGTAGAATATTGTTTTTCCGCAGGAACTGGTAGTATCCCGGGGGTCGGATGTTCATCAGCATACACAACATCATCCAGTCCTCTCTGTAATGTCGGCCCTTGGTGTCTTTCTTGCTCCCTGCGGCTACGATTTCTTTCAGTGCCAATTGTTGAGCAGCTGGAACGTTTAATGCAGAGCATTTTTTATCCAAAGTTGCCTCTTGCATATTAGCTATTTGTTCTTCTTGTTTTTTTTAGATAGCTCATCAGGTGTTTCTCACGTTTTTTAGCTCGATTTTTTTGACATTTTGGACGTCGGCATTTCAATCGCAGCGCTACGAGGTTACGACGCTCTATGGAATTCGAAGCACCGATGTTTCTTAGAAAAATCCCATTTTTCTGACGATTTTTATTCCGTGCTATTATCCTCTGTACGCGCTTTCTCATTTTCGTACAGCTATCGCATCTTCGTTTTTTCAAGAGAAGACTGCAGTCTTTGCTGCGCCACTGTTGAATGCCGCCTTGAAATACGGTATCAGCTCGAAGAACATCGATATTAACCCTAGAACGGTACACTTCTAAAAGTAACGTAGATGGTACACATGGGTTAGGCTAACCCGCCATTTTCTTTTTACTGTAACTTTTGATCAACTGCACATTTTAGGGCATATTTTTTTTTAATCGATAGTTTAGAATCTCAGGAACTTGAATATCCACGTTAGAAAGCAAAAAAAGCTTTTGCACAGGAGCTATTTACAAAATATCAAAACGAAATTTTTTAAATTGAATAAAATTGAGGTTTTTGGTTATTTAATGATTTCTTTTTCTAAAACGAGTTGTGACCTAATTCTACTGGAATTGTAGAGGTCTATAATAGGGAATTTGCATGATTTTTTTTAAAAATTGCATTAAATAATTTGTATGTTCTTTTAATTGTCATTTTTTTCGTAATTTTTTAACGCAAATTAAGCGAGAAAATTAATAATAAAATATTGCATTACTTGAAATGCCGAAAACGGTCCGGAAACGACCGAGTCTTCCCGAACGCCGTGTGACGTCACACCGCAGTAAAGTAATACTTTTAACCATTGAAACAATCATTTATTTTAAAAAATGAGTAAAGCAAAGACCTTTATGTAAAAGTCTTTGTACCTTTATGTAAAAGTCTTTGTACCTTTATGTAAAAGTATTGTTATTAAAACACCAGGTAAACTGTTTTTGTATGTACCTCGAGATAAAAACTTGAGAATACAAATAGAATCTTCTCGTTTGACGCTGACATAACCTATAGCGGCGTCTCCGTAATCTTCTCTCGAAGATCTATAATAGACGCGTTAATTATGATAATTCATACATAATTGAAACAGAATTGAAAACAATTACTACTGTAATAATAATAAAATTGTACTTATAAAGCTGCTTTTATTCCTCGTACTTCTGGAGCATTGTATCGCTCAACAGTTACAATGTATTCCCAAACCATAAATATACTTATTTTTGGGAAACTCGTTGAATTAGCTTTAACGAAACCTGGATCCAATTGGTTTGGCATTTTATTTTAATACGCAGATATTAACGGCAAATAAAAGTATCGCAATGATAATATACCTACTAGGGCTGCGTTCGAAAACGTCACCCAAGTACACACGGGTACACACACCAAGTAACTCGCTGAGATAGAAAGAGAAGGGAGTATACTCGTGTGCACTCGGGTGACGTTTCCGAACGCAGCCTAGCAGACGGAGAGTTCAGACTATTAGCAATGTGACGTCATGCACTTGTCAGCCAATCAAAATCGTTTTCTCACAGCACAGAAAATTTCAAATATTATTAAAATTTAATTTAATTTTTGAATACCTACCTATTGATAAAAATTAAAAATTTTGTTGTAAATAAATTTATAACAATGTATATTTAAATTACAAACAAAAAAAATGTAATATTTTTTTTCATGCAAATTCCCTATTGTACTTTAAGGGGATTTTAATGCAAATTTTCAATTACTTCCAAAAAGTAAAATTATTTTGGTATCCCAGTTTTCCAGATGATCTCAACAAAGCAAAATGGAGCTCTTTTAACATATTTCTTACTTGAAATTCAGAGATCGGGTGCTACAGTACCGTCTGTAGCAATAACTGATTTCACTCGAGCAATATTAGTCGCTTTAGCGCGCGCATTTGCAGATTGCGCTGATTTAAAGCATTATTTACAGTGTTGTTACGTCACTATAAAAAATGAACAAGCTGCCCTGCCAGCCTCATACTTAAGATTGGATGTTAGCCACGTAATAAAAATCATCAGTAATTGGGAATGTTTACGACACTTACCAAATAAAGTACGACAGTTTTACCCACGGTCTTACATACAGGTCTGGACCAGGGCCGACAAACTCAACATATGATAGGCACGGACATTGGAACCAACTAGCGCCACAGGTAGACACGGGGGTCAAACAAATTTAATGGCGTCGTATAGCGCCGGTTTTCTAGTCATCTTAGACCTATTTTTTTTAGCTGAACTTCTTGCACGGTTTATCTTTTCTCTTTTTTTTTTCACGTTGGAGAAAAACAAAAAATAAACTGTGCAAGAAGTTCAGCTAAATAAAACGGATCTCTTATATCTTACAATAATTTTATGAAGTGTTAGAAATAATTTCCTTATTTAATTTCAAAGAATTTAAATAAATTTTAATTTAAATAAAATTTTATTACTTAAAAAATATATATAAAGTGTGCAAATTAGAAACTTGCACATTGCTTCCTCATTATTACAGATCGCTACCATTGCTCCTATTTTATTTCGCTCACAAAGCTCCTCTATGAAGAAGCTTGTATTTTATTCGATGCATAATTATTAGTATTTATTTGTTTTGGCTTCCTCATAAAGGAGCTTTGTGAGCGAAATAAAATAGAAGCAATGGTAGCGATCTGTAATGATGAGGAAGCAGTGTGCAAATTTGCACACTTTTTAATTTTAAATTTAATCTTTTTACGAATTGATAGAGCTTAGTAGCCCAAGTGGGGTTTCACAATCGACGCAATGTCAAATCGATGTTGATTTTGGGAGTTCAGGCTACATGGTCCAATATGGACTGAGCATATGGACCTTCAATCGCGTATAAAGCTGGGTCTAATCAACCAAATCTTAAAGAATTGTATATGAAATAGGGATAGAAAGGACTGGAGAATATAATAGAATTATAAATAGCCTGATATCTCAAAATTGGCGGAAGTTAGAACAACCACAGACATTTCTCAAAAAATTCAAAATTGTATAAAGAAAGAACCTTTTTACCGATTATCGCCAAATTCAATACCAATCTTCTTTTAATGATACTCTATAAAAAATTACATGTATAACTTACATGTAACTTTTTGAGCAGAAATTGGTAACTCCTTCACCGATCCTCGCCAAATTCAATACCTTCCTTAAATGATATTCTATCCATCAAATAACTTACACATTTTTAAAGCAAAAATCGGTAACCCTTTCACCGATTCTTGCAAAATTTAAAACAACTTTATTTCAATGATACTCTATATAAAATTACACGTACATCTTATACACTTTTTAAGCAGAAATCGGTAATCTCTTCACCGATCCTCGCCAAACTCAGAACAACCTTTTTTTTGTTGACGGGGGGAAATACGCACGTATACCCCCTCCTCCGGGGCGGGGAGGGCGGTTATGTGGAACTCCAACCCACTAAAACCCCCCCGAGTGTCCCTCTCGGCGCTATGTGAGGAGGCTCCGGGAACTTGAGATATCTACCATGAGCCTCCCCACGCCCTGCCTTTGTGGCAATCCCTGTAACTAACTTGTGACGGATGGACGACACCACTTCCATCCGTCACCCCCCCTTTCGGGAGTGTTGTCGTAGCAACTGTGGACGCGCGGTGGTCTCCGACCGCGCGCCCACCCCCCGATCGGGGAGGGAAGGGGACATGCAAGGTGTCGTCGCACAGATCCCCTCCCCCCCGCGCTCTCGCTCGGAGGGTAGGTGGGAGCCAGGACTCAGAGGTGTTACCATCCCCAAGCCCCAACCCCCACCCTCCGCAGCCCGAGGGAGCACTCGTGGCGGAAGCCCCTTGAGGAATCCGCCCAAGCCCCCCCGGGTTGCGCCATTCTGGACCATTCGGTCCCGACGGGCATGCCCCCAAGGCCAGCCCCCCCTGCCCCCGACCCCAGCTCCTCACGGGAGGAAAGGGCTCGGGAAAGGCATGTAACCTCCCCACCATTCCCCCCCCCCCCGCGAGCCAAGGAAACGGAAAACGCGAGGACCGACCCCAGCGCATCCCGTCCGCCTCCCCACGCCCGGGACCCCCCGCCGGGGCGGGGCACGGGAAGAGGCACTAGCCCCCCCACCATACCTCGAACCGGAGGGCCCCGCGCAGGCACCGGGGGAGGTAGGGAAAGCCGCAGCCCCACCGCGACCCCCCACCCCCCCCAAACTCAGAACAACCTTCCTTTAAGGGGGCTTTCTACTTCTATTGCACATATTTTCAAGAATTTTTTTTTTATAGTGAAATGTATTGAAATATCTTGAAACTTTTATATATTTTCTCACATATATTGAAGTACATAAAAAAATTTTTTTTTGTTTTTCTTATTTATGGCGACAAAATGGCAACTGTAAAGGTACCCCATAGAAATCTGGTTGACATGATATCTCGAGTTAGAAACGTCTGAAACAAAAAATTCAAACGGGATATTAAAATATAAGCAAGTGGCTATAGCCGGTACTAGAATTAAACATTTTGGGTAAAAAGAAACAAAATGGCGGACTTTTGAATATCTCGACCCTTTTTTTGCAACTAAAATTGTTTTAAAAAAGGGTTAAAAATAATTATAAAATTATGATTCTAGTACGGGCTGAAACTACATATGTGCTGAACAATCCCTGTAAATTTCAGCCCAATCGGTTAAATAGTTTCTCCAAAATCGTGTCAACCAGATCGAAAAACGAAAAGTGTTTGTACACTAATTCTACATATATATAGTTCACGAAAATAATGTTTTTAGAAAATCGAATTTTTCACCAAAATAAAAGTAGAAAGCCCCCTTAATGATACTCTATATATAAGATTACATGTATAACTTGTCCACTTTTTAGGCAAAAATCGGTAACTTCTTCAGCGATCCTCAAAAAATTCAAAATTTTATTTAAAAAAAACCCTTTTATCGATTATCGCTAAATTCAAAATACCAACCTTTTTTTAATGTATGTATGTAAGTTTATTGTATATCCCCGCAGGGTTCACAATCTACAAGGCGTTTTTATGAGGAACGTACCCAAACCTCTTACAAACACTTTCCCGTAAGCCTGGCCGCTTGCGACCTCACAAACATTATTTTTCCCTCCCTCCCCGCATCCCTATACCCTCCTCTTCTTCCTCTGCTTCCTCCGATACTGCGCTCATCTGCCTCCCTCCTTCCTGTCACGAATCCTTCTTACTTGGCCCACTCTCTCTTCCTCTTGTCCTCTTTGTCCTCGTCGGAGTCCATGAGGAGCTTCTCCTCCATCCCTCTGGCGATCTCCTCCTCCTCGGATCTCCCTGCGCTCCTGCAATCTTCCCTCCTCCTTTCTAACCTCCTTTATTTCTCTTCTCTCTCCCTATCCATCCTCTCCACCGACTTGTCCTCGTCTATCTTCACACCTATACTGTTTCCTGCTTTCCTCCTTGCCTCCAGCACCCGCCATTTCTCTTCTTCATCTCTCAGTCTCACTAATATCGTCAACCAGGCCCCTCTCTGCCTTATCACCCTCACCTTTCTTACCTCCACCTTCACCTTCAAACCTTCCGTGAATAGCTCCTTCACTTTCTCCCAATTTGATTCCTTGCCTTCCCATTTCTCCTTCTCTATCCTTAGTATCACGTTCCTTTTTCTCAGTTCGTCTTCGTTCTCACTCTCCACTACTCACCATTTCTTCTTCTCAGCCCTACTCTCCTCGCTATCATCCCTCTTCCTTTTGCCTCCATTTTGCTCCATTCTTTCCACCTTTCTTTTCAATCTCTTTACTTCCTCCTCCAGCTCCTCTTGGAACCGCAGGATAAATCCTCCGTTCCCATTTCCAGCCGTGGAAGCAGTGGCCGGGTTGGCGAAATGTCAAGCGACCCGCCAGAAGCAGAAGGACAGAAGGAGCAGCTAGGTGCAGACTCAGGTGCACTCGTAGCGGCAAGCCAGTCAACGGCAGAGCGTCAGGACGGTCTCTGTGAGGCCGAGGACGAGGTCAATCCTGACCTACTTGATTTCGTACGAAGCGAGGAGGTGCAAAGGTTGCTGGAGGTGGGTGTACAGCCCGCTGGACCGGTCGAGCAGAACGTAGGAGCAGCCAAGGTGGAGGAGGTGCAACAGACCGATGCAGCCGAATCGCGCGAAAAGACATACCAGAGCTTATAGGGGCAAAAGGACGATAAACGTGTGTTTTATATAACATTTTATTTCAGTTTTACTTTGATAGATATAATACGAGAAGTTTATAAGAGCATAGAGTGCGCAATTAACTCGAGACGTAATTTTATATTTATTTTATGCAGAAGCGACACTCCTGCACGAAAAGTGCAATTACTTAATTTTATTAAGCGGATAAGGGCAACGAGCCAACGCGATAGCTTTTAAAGATAAGATTTGACATACACTCATATGACACCTGCTACGCTAACGAGTACAAATATATAATACACATGTGATTAATTAAAAAGATATATAACATTGCTTACCTGCCGAATTACATCCTATTCCTAAAATAAAAAGATAATTCCAATCAGAAATGGACTCAGATAGATTCAAGCTAATAGTATTATTATTCATATTCGTTTTATTTGCTATTGCGGTAATTTGCATTCTTTTATTGACATATTCGCACAGAGTACAATCAGAACCTTATTACATACCTTAATTACATAATAAATTTCAAAGAATATTTAATAGTTTCGATAATCATATTTTTTCCTTTAACAATAAAATGTAGGTTTAAGAAGCTAGCGATAAGTGTGTTTGCGGCTAAGCTCGCCGGGCTATAGGTCGTCTAAAATAAGTTAGTTCTCACAGGTGTCGGTCACCAATGTTTTTTAGTTTTTGTTTATTCGGCTCGAGCCATAAATTAGAAATATTTTGGTTTATGCGTGGACCGACGCGTAGCACGCAGTCATTAGGCACAAGCCACACACAATCTTCAACGACGGAGATACGCATGGCGCGCTCTCGTGGTACGACAAGCGGGATGAGCGGGCCAAAAATGGTATCCAGGATCGCGTTTGCAAAATCGCGAACCAGGCGCGTTCGTGGAAAAGTAACAGCCCATGACTGACAGGCGGAGCTTGGTAATCGGTCAGAGAAGGTCAAGAATAGGATCCAAGATCGCGTTTGCGAAATCGCGAACCAGGCGCGTTCGTGTAAAAGTAACAGCCCATGACTGACAGGCGGAGCTGGGTAATCGATCAGGGAAGGTCAAAAGTAGGATCTGAGATCGCGTTTGCGAAATCGCGAGCCAGCGGGTGTCAGATAAAAACAACCGCCCATGATTGATGGGCGGAGCTCAGTAATCGGTCAGGGAAGGTCAAAAGTAGAATCTGAGACCGCGTTTGCGAAATCGCGAACCAGCGGGTGTCAGATAAAAACAACCGCCCATGACTGATGGGCGGAGCTCAGTGATCGGTCAGGGAAGGTCAAAAGTCGGAGCCGAGATCGCGTTCGCGGAATCGTGAACCAGCGGCTTTCAGGTAAAATTAGCGGCCCATGACTGATGTGCGGGGCGTAATACGCGGTCAGGGAAGGTCGGTTGCGAGATCGGAGGTCGCGTTTGCGAGGTCGGAAACCTGACGCGTTCATCGGGAAATAATGTGCCATGACGAAGGCACGATACCTGGTATGCGATCATGGTGGGTCGGCGTCGAGCCTGTAACCCGGGTCAACAATTTCGTATCCTGAACATCTTCTACAGGAACAGACCTCGCAAACGAGTCTTCAAGCACCTAAAGGTCGATCATGGTAGGTCGGCGTCAACGGCGAACAGGACGCATTGCACCCGGACATTTTCTCCGAGGAAGTCGTCCGGGAATATGTATTATTGCGTAGTAGAAGCCGTGCGCATAGGTCGGCGTCGTCGGCGGACGATAAACAACGGAGGACGAAACCTGGTGCATTGGCGCCAGGGCGGGGGAGCATCCCGAGCGCGAATCAAGTGGAAATTTCCACCGGAACGTTCTAGAACGCCCGCACGGGGAGATCACGTGATCGGCAAAGTGAAAGCGTGTACGGCCTGATACCGCGACGCAGTAAGGCCGCGTGGTGGGGGCCGCGACCGATGGTGGGGAGCCGGAGAGAGCTGCGTCGCTCGAGGCAGTCTGTCGGGGATTCTCGTAGAGGTAACACGCATCACGCGCTAACGTTCGTCGCGCGCGTTAAGTCCCACGATTCAGAATCGGACGCGTAGATAGTTCGCCCCGAGATCCGTAACCACCGGCAACGCCCGCGGAAACGCGTTACGTGCTCGTTACTACAATTAGCGAGAGGTGCTGAGTCACCAATTAAAATAGTAAACTGTGAGGCAAAGTGGTGTTTGTGCCCGGCGACATGCGTGTCGGCCATTATCTGTAATATGAAGATCTGTGAACAACTTCCTGTGGGAAAACGTTATATTGAATAAATTATTCAATCATAGTATAAAATTACTCACGAATTATCAACTTCACTTACCTTTTCTTACCTGATCCATCGACGGTGATCCATCGAAGTCCCTCGTCGATCCTGGTATGCGGTGAAGCGAGAATCCTGGAGTTGGCAGCGGCGATGATCCAGCGTTGGCAGGAACCTGAAAATAAAGGAGAATTAGTGGAGTTGAGAATTTCGAGGAATTAGAATACTTACCTTCTCGGTGGTACGAGGTCAAACCGAGTGGCGACCGTGAAAAGGAATCTAATAACGGGAATCGGGCGGCCAAATAATAACGTCCGGTCACAACCTCACTCTCAGGCCTCCTTATCTCCAACAGATTTCCGCCGTCCCACTTTCTTATTCACCTCGCCTCCATTTACTCCACCTCCTTTCTGCCTCCTTCACACCTATCTTTCTTCCTCCACCCCCCTGTCCTTTGTATCACCTTTTACCGCCGCTATTTTCCTCCCTTTCTCTGCTCTACCTGCTCCCCCGCCGAGGGCTACGGGGGGACCCCCCTTTTTTAAATGATACTCTATATAAAATTACATATACAACTTATACATGTAACTTTTTTAGCAGAAATCGGTAACTCCTTCATCGATCTTCGCCAAATCTTAAAGAATTATATATGAAATAAGGGTAAAAAAGACTGAAGAATATAATAAAATTAGAAATAGCCCAATATTTCAAAATTTGCAAAAGTTAGAGCAACCACGGGCATTTCTAAAAAAATTCAAAATTTTATAAAGAAAGAAGCCCTTTACCGATTATCGCTAAATTCAATACCAACCTTCCTTAAATGATACTTTATTGATTAAAAAATAATAAAGCCCGATATCTCAATATTTGCGGAAGTTAGAGCAACCACGGACATCAATCCGCACATACACACATACTGTCAGAATGTGCTGGATTGATACAATGCGTCGAAGATAAACTCGATGAGATTAAATGAAACTGAATCTTTATTTATTACAATTGTGATCGCTGGTACACAAGTCTGTCTAGAAGCGATAAGCGAAAAGTGTGGCGCAGTAAGGAAGAGATCTATGAATATATAATAACTAGAGCGGAAACATAGTATAATAACAGAGTTGATAATCTACCAATAGAAATAAACCTTTACCCTAGTAACTTTGTCTGAAATTATTATAACTATAATAAACTTGAGATAAGTATAAATTTGAATGTACACGTTAACTTTGTTCAACACTCCTCCTCATTCAAATTTCCATTAAACCGCAATACTTTTGTAATTTTTATGATTCGACTAGCTGATAATGGTTTCGTTAATAAATCAGCAACCATATCTTCTGTTGGACAGTAGATACATTTAACCGTCTCCTTGTCAACGTGGTCCTTGACGAAATAAGCATGCACATCAATGTGCTTCGAACGATTTGGCAACTTCTCTTCTTTGATTTCAAGCAGCTCTGATTATCCTCGTAGATAGTAGTTGGGTCCTTTTCCGGCTGTTTGAAGTCCCTCAGTAGACGACGAATCTATAGTGCTTCACTGCTTGCTTCAGATAGTGCAATGTACTCAGCTTGAGCGGGATCCGTTAGCGCACGGTGCGATAGCGCACAGCCCGATAGCACACGTCGAATTTAAAATAATTCCCGATAGCCCACATTCCTTTAGCACACGTCCCGATAGCACACCAAATAAATGGCGCACTATCCCGATAACGCACCAACTAATATGCACATTTGCCCGATAGCACACAAGAAAATGAAACATAGTACCGATAGCGCACGAAATGTTGAAAGCATTATCCCGATAGCGCACGCACGTTTCTTTCCCGATAGCGCACGAGGAGCGCTAAAGGGACGTGTGCTAACGATAAAAAAAAGTTTATTTCCCAATAGCACACGAGGTGCACTACAGGAACGTGTGCTAAAGAGAAAAGACGCGTTTCTTTCCCGATAGCGCACGAGGTGCGCTAAAGGGACGTGTGCTAACGAGAAGAAAAACGTTCATTTCCCGATAACGCACGAGGTGCGCTAATGGGACGTGTGCTAAAGAGAAAAGACGCGTTTCTTTCCCGATAGCGCACGAGGTGCGCTAAAGGGACGTGTGCTAACGAGAAGAAAAACGTTTATTTCCCGATAACGCACGAGGTGCGCTACAGGGACGTGTGCTAAAGAGAAATGACACGTTTATTTCCCGATAGCGCACGCACGTTTCTTTCCCGATAGCGCACGAGGTGCGCTAAAGGGACGTGTGCTAAAGAGAAAAAAACGTTTATTTCCCGATAGCGCACGAGGTGCGCTAATGGGACGTGTGCTAAAGAGAAAAGACGCGTTTCTTTCCCGATAGCGCACGAGGTGCGCTACAGGGACGTGTGCTAAAGAGAAAAGACGCGTTTCTTTCCCGATAGCGCACGAGGTGCGCTAAAGGGACGTGTGCTAACGAGAAGAAAAACGTTCATTTCCCGATAACGCACGAGGTGCGCTAATGGGACGTGTGCTAAAGAGAAAAGACGCGTTTCTTTCCCGATAGCGCACAAGGTGCGCTAAAGGGACGTGAGTAGGGAGATAGTGAGACTTCTAGGCCGGGGTGCTCGAGGGGGGAGCGGGGCGGGGGGGAACTCTAGCGCCGCGGTCCGGCCGAGGGGTCTGCGGGGGGGGACCTGCGTTCCCAGCATAGGGTTCGCGGGGGGGGAGGGCCTCGAGATCGCGGAGGTCCTAGGAAAGGGGGAGGGGGGTCGGGGGAGGGGGATCAGGCGAGCGCGTCGGGGCATGTTCGATAAACAAATGCCGCCTCGCGTCGATGTTCGGCCGATAGTATTTATAAACAGATGTCATTTCACACCTCAGATGCGAGCGAGCGCCTATGGCAGGCGGCTATAATTTATGACCTGCGACTAGTGTGACGCCGCGGTCCTTTTCACCTTTCTTCGTAGGAAGAGCCGCTTATCGGGGTTTCGCGGCGCCATTCGGTTATGGCGTCGCGCGTTACAAAGGCGAGCGCCGATAACAGGCAGCTAGATTTTATAAACACTAGACGGCATAAGCGCAGCAACGAGACTCAATTTCTATGGCTATCGACGAACGTTGATGACAGAATTTATAAACGAATATCATCTCGCACTGCAGATGGTCGAGCATCGATGGTCGACGTAGGTACTCGATCAAAAATTTTAGGCGACTTAACCGTCGCGGTCTCTCCTCTTTATTTTTCTTTCTAGGAAGAGTCGCTTATCGGGGTTTCGCGGCGCCATTCGATTATGGCGTCGCGCGTTACAAAGGCGAGCGCCGATGACAGGCAGCTAGATTTTATAAACACTAGACGGCATAAGCGCAGCAACGCGACTCAATTTCTCTGGGTATCGACGAACGTCGATGACAGAATTTATAAACGAATATCATCTCGCACTGCAGATGGTCGAGCATCGATGGTCGACGTAGATACTCGACCATAAATTTTAGGCGACTTAACCGTCTCGCGCAGCAACGCGACTCAATTTCTATGGGTGATATTGTTTCTCTGCAGTGTATGCACACCATGCACTAAAACAGAAGAAACGATACGCGATGCTCTAGTTGAAACGAGAGGAAAAGGCAATAGAAAAAGTATATAAGGAAGAATGAAGCGAGTCAAAATCACAGTCTGTGATTTGAAAGTCTACGCGTCGGTACATCGATTGGAAAAAAGTATAGCGGTTATTTTGCATTTTTTGTGCCAAGTATTCAATACAGAGGAATATTTTTCACGATAAAGAAGATGACAATAATTTCGATATGGATGTAGACGAGGATCGCGCGTTAACGGACGACAGTGACTATTTCAGTGATGAAGACGACGATCATGAGGAAGTCGTCGATAGAATGGTGCTGCCTTGGGAAATCGCTGCACAAAATTTACGTAGGAAACGTTGCGTAATATATTTTTATTATTCAACGGGTGGTGCACTTGCACTATGTGCTCCGTGCATGGATGTTCTATCGGACCTTGGCGATTACATGTACAGTGAGGAGCATAAATTAAGTTCCGTTACCCGGTGAGCTACGGTGCAGAGCGGTGCAGATGAGCGCGCTACCTCTAGGTCGGTTACCGTCCTACTTACAGCCACGGTCGATAAAAGGTTCAAATACAGAACCGCGAACGCGTAAAAATAGTCAGTCACGCTGTATTGCACGCGCGTGCATTTGATTAAAAAAACATGTTTAATACAATTTGATACACACAATTAATATTTATTACATACAGTATAACAATCATAGGTGATTATGTAGGTAATTATAATTGTATTATGCATCTGCAACTATTATTCCACCGACTAAGTATGTGTTTACTGGAATAATATAATTACAGATAATATGATAATTATAATTACAACATAATTACTTATAATTATTCTATTGTATATGAAAAATTGTTTCGCGATATTTTATAATTTTTACGATGTCGTATTATTTTCAGTATCTTATTTATAAGTAAATAAAATATTAAAATTAAAAGCTAAGTAATGTTACGGCCGATATTCCGAGCAATATTAGGGTATTAATAAAAAGCTATATATACATGTTGAATTATAATTATCGAGTCAACGTTTCGACCTACTTGGTCTTTCTCAGGGCATTACATTCAAACTTACAAGTAATATAAATAAAAATAATTATAACTGTTAGAGTTCACATTATCAACACTGAAAATTATAGTCATCGCCGATGGAACGATTACGACACGCAACAGAAATAAAGTCAAAGCCAACTTCGAATTAAACGCCGTCACAGGCCACATAATTACAATAATTGTTACCGATTACAATAAGTAATGCAGTCCTCTGTATGATCCTGGTATCAGCCATGCTCAACGTCGGAAATTGCCATGTCCAATATTAAATGAATTAAAGTAGAGATCGGTTTTGCGTCAAGAACCTTTTAAAATATACAGAAAATGCACGAAATTAGCATCTCCGTCAACTGCAACTCAGATCAGGATTTATTGCAATAGGTAACAATTATTGTAATTATGTGGCCTGTGACGGCGTTTAATTCGAAGTTGGCTTTGACCTTATTTCTTTTGCGTGTCGTAATCGTTCATCGGCGATGACTATAATTTTCAGTGTTGATAATGTGAACTCTAACAGTTATTATTATTTTTATTTATATTACTTGTAAGTTTGAGTGTAATGCCCTGAGGAAGACCAAGTAGGTCGAAACGTTGGCTCGATAATTACAATTCAAAATGTATATATAGCTTTTTATTAATACCCTAATTAATTAATATTGCTCGGAATATCGGCCGTAACATTACTTAGCTTTTGCTTTATACGAGCGATAACACGTCCTATTTTTTTATATTAAAATTAAAGTAGGTAAATTAAGGATTATCAGGATACGAAATCTATTTTGTAATATTTTATGAATTCCTAGATTCTTCTAATTTGAACATTAAGTTTATAATGCGATTTTTATCCATTTTTGCTTTTTACAAAATGTCTTTCCTAACATTGAAATATCTTCTTATATAAGAAGAAAATATTTTTATATGTAAGTGATGGTATCTCGTGTTTATGGTAATTGGAATTATTTTCTGCGAAAGAGAAGCCATTTTTTATGTGCTATAAATTGTGAAGAAGTATATAAAGTCTGCGATATTATCACGTAGCTGTTAACCATTATTTTCACAAATATTATATTATTTTTATTATCTTTTTTATACAAATAATTAAGGATTAAACGGATAGAAAGATATTCGTAACATGATATATGTTGTCGAGATGTTTCGAGTTTCGAGATGTTCCTTGTCTTAATATTTGGTGGTTTTGAAAAGAACCGATTGTTTTGCTTGGCCCTGGAGCGAATTTTAATAATCCGTCCAGTAATCATTTCTTTCGATAATATGATATATCGTGCACTAACATATAGCGTTTTCGATTTTCGATTTGTTGACTCGACCCGACTCGGGTCAGATTAAAAGATCGGAGAAATGATAATGAAGACGGATTATTAAAATTCGCTCCAGGGCCAAGCAAAACAATCGGTTCTTTTCAGAACCACCAAATATTAAGACAAGGAACATCTCGAAACTCGAAACATCTCGACAACATATATATCATGTTACGAATATCTTTCTATCCGTTTAATCCTTAATTATTTGTATAAAAAAGATAATAAAAATAATATAATATTTGTGAAAATAATGGTTAACAGCTACGTGATAATATCGCAGATTTTATATACTTCTTCACAATTTATAGCACATAAAAAATGGCTTCTCTTTCGCAGAAAATAATTCCAATTACCATAAACACGAGATACCATCACTTACATATAAAAATATTTTCTTCTTATATAAGAAGATATTTCAATGTTAGGAAAGACATTTTGTAAAAAGCAAAAATGGATAAAAATCGCATTATAAACTTAATGTTCAAATTAGAAGAATCTAGGAATTCATAAAATATTACAAAATAGATTTCGTATCCGATTAATCCTTAATTTACCTACTTTAATTTTAATATAAAAAAATAGGACGTGTTATCGCTCGTCGAAAGCAAAAGCTAAGTAATGTTACGGCCGATATTCCGAGCAATATTAATTAATTAGGGTATTAATAAAAAGCTATATATACATTTTGAATTGCAATTATCGAGCCAACGTTTCGACCTACTTGGTCTTCCTCAGGGCATTACATTCAAACTTACAAGTAATATAAATAAAAATAATAATAACTGTTAGAGTTCACATTATCAACACTGAAAATTATAGTCATCGCCGATGAACGATTACGACACGCAAAAGAAATAAGGTCAAAGCCAACTTCGAATTAAACGCCGTCACAGGCCTCATAATTACAATAATTGTTATCTATTGCAATAAATCCTGATCTGAGTTGCAGTTAACGGAGATGCTAATTTCGTGCATTTTCTGTATATTTTAAAAGGTTCTTGACGCAAAACCGATCTCTACTTCCATTTAATATTGGACATGACAATTTCCGACGTTGAGCATGGCTGATACCAGGATCATACAGAGGACTGCCCCTTTTAAAATATACAGAAAATGCACGAAATTAGCATCTCCGTCAGCTGCAACTCAGATCAGGATTTATTGTAATCGGTAACAATTATTGTAATTATGTGGCCTGTGACGGCGTTTAATTCAAAGTTGGCTTTGACTTTATTTCTTTTGCGTGTCGTAATCGTTCCATCGGCGATGACTATAATTTTCAGTGTTGATAATGTGAACTCTAACAGTTATTATTATTTTTATTTATATTACTTGTAAGTTTGAATGTAATGCCCTGAGGAAGACCAAGTAGGTCGAAACGTTGGCTCGATAATTACAATTCAAAATGTATATATAGCTTTTTATTAATACCCTAATATTGCTCGGAATATCGACCGTAACATTACTTGGCTTTTAATTTTAATATTTTATTTACTTATAAATAAGATACTGAAAATAATACGACATCGTAAAAATTATAAAATATCGCCAAACAATTTTTCATATACAATAGAATAATTATAGGTAATTATGTTGTAATTATAATTATCATATTATCTATAATTATATTATTCCAGTAAACACATACTTAGTCGGTGGAATAATAGTTCCAGATGCATAATACAATTATAATTACATAATCACCTATGATTGTTATATTGTATGTAATAAATATTAATTGTGTGTATCAAATTGTATTAAAAATGTTCTTTTAATCAAATGCACGCGCGAGCAATACAGCGTGACTGACCATTTTTACGCGTTCGCGGTTCTGTATTTGAACCTTTTATCGACCGTGGCTGTAAGTAGGTCGGTAACCGACCTAGAGGTAGCGCGCTCATCTGCACCGCTCTGCACCGTAGCTCACCGGGTAACGGAACTCATTTATGCTCCTCACTGTACGCTCGTCGAAAACACTTCGTTGAGTTTCGCGGAATGATGGATACCCGGTGTTGTTCAAGATGTCATGAAACATTGTACATGATATTTCCACGTAATATGTGCCCAATTTGCACACGAGATGGACAATAATTTCGATATGGATGTAGACAAGTATCGCGCGTTAACGGACGACAGTGATTATTTGAGTGATGAAGACAACGATCATAAAGAAGTCGTCAATAAATTAATGCCACGTCCCGAATTTTTAGCGCTGGATGGACATACGAAGTGTTGCGCGATTTATTTTTATTTTATATATGGTTCGGATAAACTGTGTTATTCGTGCATGCTCACTGTACCAGACACTGGTGAGCACATACGTGAATATCGAGAGCATGTAACCGAGCCGTTCAACGCAATGAACGGCCGATTTTGCGGAGATTGTCGCACTCCATTGTTCCAAATATATCCATGCAAAATGTGCCCAATTTGCAAGAATTGATCAAAAAAACATTATCGCGAGTGGGGCATTATAAATGTGCGCAACATGGAATGGTCAAGTGAAGAAGAGGAATCTGACGATGATTTAATAAACGATGTCGCCAATGTTCTGCGTGAAGAAGATCGAGGAGTGAAATTAACGGATGTGACATCACCGGTGCAGTTTCTTCGCGATCGCGAACTAGGTATACGCGGAACTGATCGACGCAGCGTTAAACAAAGAGTCGCTATCGACTATATTAATTATCCTTATGAATGGGATTCGGATAACGTGAGACGGAAATTGTATCGGCGGCTGCGGGACGAGGCAAAAGAACGTGAAGCTTGTGAAGCTCGGGATAATTCTTATTTTTGTGATTTTTACTTTAAACCTGACTTTGATTCGGAGTATCAGGAGTATCGCTATTGGGCGAATAAAGTTATTACTGATATGCTCATGCTCACTGATACTATGCTCACTCAAATTCGCACAGGCATTGGGAAGTGCGTCGAATTGGCGGTGATGAAAAACATGAACAGACAGAGATCAATTTTACATATCTTTAATAAGATAATAGGTCCTAATCATACATCGATTCAAAGAGCTCTTGACCGTGAACTTAATGATTTTAATGATTGGTACTTTGATGTCCCCTTCTTCAGTCTTTATAATCTTATGCTTAAACATTATTCCATTCTATATTTCTGTCGACGTTGTCCAACGTGTAAGCGAGTCACGTGCAAGTGCTCCATCGAAGAATGTGACGCGATCTAAAAAATAGTGTGAAAAAGACAGTATTAAAAAACATGGAACATATCGATAAAACGGAACGCAACCTGTTGGAAGGATCCGACCAAATCGCTACCTTGAGTGAATATTTAGCATGGGCACAGCTATGCGATGAGTTTATCGAGCAGCTCGAAGAAGACTGTCGTTCCAAGCGTCCGCGGCTCTCAATTCGCGAAACAGACAATCCGGGACACAGACAATCTTTAGTGGCAAGAATCGCGCGACTCGAAGGTGCGAAGACTCTATTACAGAGACGGTTCGTACATATCGGTGGTGAGTACGCGGCGGGCAGTAGTAGCGGTAACGAAAACGTGGAAAGACTCGTCTGGCGAGAGATCGATGCCGCGTTCGAAAGCCGTGTATTGACCGGTGCAGTGATAAATACCAATTACATCGAACCGCAAAAATTTCTCGAAGATGCTGAAGTAATCGTGCTCGATCATGTGCAAAACGTCATGCAAAGACACGCAAGTATAAAGATAAACACTGTGTTCAACGGCGAGTTTGTGACGGGTGAGAAACGTGCGAACAAAAGTATCAACACGAGAAACAGTGAACTCTTTCGTTCGTCCGATCGGTCCAATCTGCGCGAGTGGTACAAGCTACACGTTATCAAGCCCACATTAGCGAAACTCGAGGAGTTTCAGGAACGCGACAGCGGGTGGGCGTTATCGCGTATACTCAATTTAACAGTGAACGTGAACAAGTACAATCCTTTGCGCGCGGGATGTTACATCAATTTACCGCAAGAAATTAAATCGAAAAAAGCTGTGATCAACGTGCAATCTATGGACAATGCGTGCTTCGCGTGGTCAGTGGTCGCCGCGCTGTATCCTGCCAAGGATCATACATATCGGGAATCCTCGTACCCTCATTACGCAAAAATATTAAAATTACAAGACATTGAGTTTCCAATGACTTTGAAACAGATTAAACAGTTTGAACAACGCAACGATATATCCGTCAATGTGTATACCATCGAGGGAGAGAAGACGCCAACCGTTCTCCCGATACGGCTCACCGACCGGAAGAGAGAAAAGCACGTAAATCTGCTGTACGCGCAGGACCCGCGAGACGACAACGTGGGACATTTCGCGTGGATAAAAAATCTATCCCGCCTCGTGAGCACGCAATTGAGCAGGCACCGTGGTCGGAAATATTTTTGCGATCGGTGAGTACCTATACTTCTTTTAATAAAAATTATAGAATATTTTATTTTTTATTTAATAATTTACAAAAATTGTGTTTTTCTTTTTGCAGCTGTTTACATTATTTCTACACGAGCGAGAAATTGGAAGCCCACACCGTCGACTGTCAGCAGATGAACGACTGCGCGATCAAGTTACCGAGTGATAACGACAAGTGGTTGGCCTTTAAGAATCACAGCAGGAAGGAACGACTTCCATATGTCGTATACGCCGACCTGGAATGTACCCTCGAGAAGACGGATGCGGATCCGACAACGTCCACGTTCAAGTCTCAACATCATCAGGTATTTAGCATAGGATACTACGTGCGGTGCTCGTACGACGACTCGTTATCCGCGTATCGATTTCGTCGCGATAAGGATTGCGTCGCGTGGTTCGCCGAGGAACTAAGACGTTTAGCACACGACGTAAAGAACATCTTGTCCGCTAATATACCCATGGCGGATTTCACGCGAGACGAGTGGGAAAAGTTTAACAGCGCAACGCACTGTCACGTGTGCGAAAAACCGTTCGAGCCAGACGACGTGCGAGTACGCGATCACTGTCACTTGACCGGCAATTATCGAGGTCCCGCGCATTCTAATTGTAACTTGAATTATAAAAATTCTCACTTTATCCCAGTAATATTTCATAATTTATCGGGTTATGATTCTCATTTTATAATAAAGACAATAGCTACCGCGTACGAAGGACGTGTAGACTTACTCCCAATTACCAAAGAAAAATACATTTCGTTTACGAAGAACGTTAAAAGCACTGAGGATAAAGACAAAAAAAATTGCATCAAATTAAGATTCATTGACTCATACAAATTTCTCACCGCAAGTCTCGAAAAATTAGCATCATATCTCAGCAAGGATAAACTGCAAATATTACAACGCGAATTTTGTGAATTAGCCACAGAAAATTTTGATTTGCTGACGCGAAAAGGTGTATTTCCATACGAGTACATTGACTGCGTCGAAAAGTTGGAGGACTCGTGTTTACCATCGCGCGACTCGTTTTACAGTTCATTGACAGGTGACACCGTATCCGAGAGCGATTACGAGCACGCCGTTAACGTCTGGCAGCGGTTCTCCGTTCGAACCTTGGGCGAATACAGCGATTTATATCTAAAGATCGATGTCTTGTTATTGGCCGACGTGTTTGAAAATTTTCGCGATAGCTGCGTCGCGAGTTATGGACTCGATCCGGCGTATTATTACACTCTACCAGGTTTTACGTGGGACGCTATGTTGAAACATACGCGTATCAATTTCGAACTGCTCACGGACATTGATATGGTCATGTTCATCGAACGTGGTATACGCGGCGGTTTGAGTCAATGTTCAAACAGATACGCACAAGCCAATAACAGGTACATGCAATCTTATGATTCGTCGAAACCAACGTCATACCTGATGTATTTCGATGTAAACAACTTGTACGGCTGGGCGATGTGTCAACCATTGCCCTATGCGGATTTTCAATGGGTCGAAAACGTAACCGATTTTAATGTTATGGATGTCGCGTTGGATTCGCTCACGGGTTACATTCTCGAAGTCGACATAGAGTATCCGCAGAATAAACACGACGCTCACGCCGACCTACCGTTCTGTCCAACGCGCGATAAACCGCCCGGCAAACGACAGGAAAAACTTCTCGCAACGTTATACGATAAGAAGCGTTATGTAATACACTACCGCAACCTACAGCAGTGCACGCGCCACGGCCTTCGCGTCACAAAAATTCATCGCGTATTACAATTCTCTCAATCTCCATGGCTCCGCGAATACATCGAACTTAATACAAAATTTAGAACACTGGCCAAAAACGATTTCGAGAAAAATTTATATAAATTGATGAACAACGCGGTTTTCGGTAAAACTATGGAGAATGTTCGAAATCACGTTAATGTAAAATTGTTAACAAAGTGGAGCGGTAGATACGGCGCGGAGGCACTGATCTCGAAACCAAATTTTCACAGTAGGACCGTTTTTTCGGAAAATCTGATAGCCGTCGAACTTCGAAAACTCGAGGTTAAATTTGACAAACCTATTTACGTCGGCATGTGCATTCTCGATATATCCAAGACGTGTTTGTACGAATTTCATCACGAGTACATGTCTCCCCTGTATGAGGACATGTGTAGAATTATGTACACCGATACGGACAGTCTGATATATCACGTAAAGTGCGAGGATGTGTACAAGAACATGAAACGCGATATCGCTAAATTCGACACGAGCGATTACGCGATCGACAACGCGTACGGTATACCGCTCGAGAACAAGAAGGTGCCGGGCTTGATGAAAGACGAAAACAACGGTGCGATCATGACCGAATTCGTCGGGCTTAGAGCAAAGATGTACGCCTTGCGAGTGGACGGTAAGAAAGATACGAAAAAGGCTAAAGGTGTTAAGAGTAATGTCGTAGCCAGGTCGATAACGTTCGACGATTACACGCGGTGTCTGCGAGATGAAATTGAAATGACGCGACAGCAGGCTTGCATAAGATCGGAAAAGCACGAGGTGTACACCGTGAACGAAACGAAAATCGCTCTGAGTCCGTATGACGATAAGCGATACATTATACCCGATTCGACCGATACGTTACCGTGGGGGCATTATCAAATACCCCCTCTGAAAACGTAGTGTATTGTATGTATAAAATGTAATAGTATAACGTATGTAATAGTATAACGTATGTATGTCGTATAACGTATGTAATAGTATAACGTATGTAGTAGTATATGTATGTCGTATAACGTATGTTATAGTATAACGTATGTAGTAGTATATGTATGTAATAGTATAACGTATGTATGTCGTACGTATGTCGTATAACGTATGTAATAGTATAACGTATGAATGTATGAATGTATGTAGTATAACGTAACGTATTGTGAGTATTATATTACAGTATTGGAAAGAATATTAATAAATATATTGCACATGTGTGTATTTCACATACTTTATTTGTATTTCATATATCAAACACTTTACATATGTATTACATATTACATATTTTTTATGTTAAAAAATAAAAAAAGTTTGCATGTATTAAATAACATTTTCCTTATGTATCCATGAGTTGTGCGATCCATCGAATCCTAGCCATTTAACGTAAACCTCGTCGCCACTCCTGCGGAGTACTTTCTCCACGAGATACACGTCCGGATAAGTCGCGCGATGCAACTCGTGTTCGTAGAACCCTTCAGCGACGGATTTTCCACGATAGTCCTCGAGTAGATAGGTTACGGGATTGGTATGCTGCACTTTAACGATCTTAAACACCTCGGTGGTCCAATTCGGCGTGTAACCCTTTTCGAAAATCGTCTTGTATTTGCTAACGCGTACCGAGTCGCCCGCTTTGAACTTTGCCAGACCTGCGATTTTTATCGCGCTGTATACGGTAGCCAAGAGTTTTTCAGCGATCGCGGGGGTAACGTCGACGGGTCGCATGCCGATGGTTCGATGCTTGCGCGCGTTGTAATCCGATACGAGTCGCGGCAAGGCGCCGACCCATTTGTAACTTCCATTGAGCGTAAACATCTTCCACATGTCGTTCTTGAGCGTGCGATTGAATCGCTCGACGACCGACGCCTTCAATACCGAATATGTGGAATAATGATTGATACCGTGTTTCCTCACGAGACGTTGCACGTCGGTGTTGTAAAATTCCTTCCCCATATCGGTTTGTAGGTTACTAGGGCACCTCCCGCTGCGTCGAATGATCTCAGCGACAGCGTTAGCTGTTTCGCTTCCGCCTTTACCCTTGAGTGGCACGGCCCACGCGTGCTTGCTCAATACATCGATGACGGTAAGTATGTAGTGGTAACCTCCGTTGAAACGTGAGTACGGACGCATCTCGACGATGTCAGCCTGCCACAGGTCATCGTACCCTCGCACTATGACGTGTCTTCGGGGAAAATTTCTTCTCGCCGGAGCGTGCAGTTCCTCAACGAGTCGTTGCTTCTCGATATTTTTACGTCCGTCGGATTTTAGCGATGTCATGTTTTTGTTGCCGTTTATAACTGCTCGTTAGCCGTTCCTGAGTCGTTTATTTCCGTTTGTTAACCGTTTATTTCCATTCGTCGTCGTCGTCGTCGTCGTTCTTTAGCCGTTTGTAGCCTTTCCTGTCTCCGCGTAGTTCGCAGCTGTTTCTAAACCGCTCGTAATCGTTTTTAAGCTGTTTTTGAACCGTTCGACAACCGTCCGATAACCGTTCTTGAACCGCTAGACAGCCGTCCGACAACCGTTCTCGAATCGTTCGTTTTCGTTCGTCGCCGTCGTCAATTAACCGTTGCCTCTCTTCACTCGCCGCCTTTCGATAGTCGTTTCTGTTGAACCGTTTGTCCATTGTTGTTCGTTGTTGCGTCTGATTCAACGATAGTCGAATGGCGAAGCTCGTTTATCGTAGTCCGTAACGCTTGCAGATCCTTCTCGAATGCAGTCAGCTTCTCGTCTGATTCTTTTCGTTGATTGCTCAACATTTTAAAGAATTGATCAACATATAGTTTATTAACCGCGTCATCGTCAGCCTCTGGTTGCGCCACGCGGCGAATCTTCCGCGACCTTGCGTCAAAGTCCGTAACGGTGCGACACAGAGCGTTATCGCGCACGAAATTTCTCATTAATCCGCTCCATCAATGGTACGGTTCCGCCCCGTCTCTTCCGAGCGATATGCCAAACTTGTTGATCGGCATTTCAATGCTGATTGAATGGTTCGCCGACGCATGGTTTAATTTATAATAAGCCCGGCTTCGCGAAGTTCCTCGATGATCGACATGATCTCGTTGTCGTGAGCATTGTTGCCAGCGTGGCGCGAAGCGTCGAGCAATCGGAGACGATCCACCAGCTCGTTGGGGTCGTCCCAGTGCACGTAGTCGATCTTATTGTCGGTTAGCGTCATCGCGCGAGGCATGGATAATCCCTTTCCAGATTTTTTCTTTCTGGATTCGATAGATATCAACGGTGCGATTACATATCTATACTTGTATCCCCTGTTGCCCAGTAATGGAGCATGCGCATTGTGTTTGCGTTTATGAGCACTCGTCTCCAACAGGATGCTCTTGTACGTTTGCTTATCGTCCTCCGTGTAGATGTCGTCATTGGGTTGACTCTTGAAGATCAACTCGTAAAGACCAGGTGTGCCGATATATCGTACGTCGCCGATAATTATGTTATCCGCCTTGTCCACGTCAAAACGTTTATTGCCGAGCATCATTCCATCGTTGTCGAAACGAACGCCGTACACGTAGTCTATAACCTTTTGATTGTCGCTCAAAGCAATTCCGATGTACTTTTGGCCCAACGGACCCAAGTGATCTCGCTTTGATTCTTCAAATATTTCTCGACCCTCCGCTGTCTGCAACTGCTTTCGAATGGACGTCTCAAGATTACTTGTGTTCAGGCTTTCGAAATCATCATTATCATCATCATCATCATCATCATCATCATCATCATCGCTCGCGAGTGATTCGGAACTTGTACGTTGTACGGTTCGCGTCGCCGCGGACGGTGTAGAGGTTATCAGTGCAGGTACATTTAGTGGAGCAACTTTCGATCGTTTCGATTTAAGAAAATTAAGCGGCGTCGATCCGAAGCGATTCGACCAGGAGCTATCTCGTCTCCTCTTTCTCGACATCGCATCCTCCTCTTCGCGCTGTTGATCGGGTAACGTTTCCATCCCCGCGTCAGCGACGCTTTCCGGCTCCTCCTTCACCGCGATCGAGTTGTCGACGATCTTTTGCAGCGGTCCGATGAAGGGCTTAAAGTGCGTGTCCAACTCAATGTCCTTCTCGATCTTACCGGTCTTCAAAGCGCGAAGTTTCTTGCGAATCGAATCACTCGTTTTCGCAATCTCTTTCACGATCTTCTCGCGTTCGCGAATATTCTCGCTCCCGATGATCGCGGCCATCGCGGGGAAAACAAAGCAGAGTGTCGATGTCTCTATAACGCTAACGTTTCACCTCCGACGAGGTATCGGCAACGACTGATCGCTTTTGTGGTATCGCGAACACGTTAAATCCTTTTCTGTATCGGCCGTTCAAAAGCGCGCTGTCCTTGTCTATCACTACGAATCCGTACTTTTGTTGCCAACAATCGTGGCACAACTAGCAAAATTCGTCGTATAGCATGTCGGTATTTACGTGATCGTTGTACACGTGTTTCAAATTGGTACCATCCTGTTTGAACAGGATCAGCAGGTTCGCGTTGTCGCGTATCAGATGTTTAGGTATTCTCGCATACGTCTGACAGAGATAGAAGGAGTCAACGCTCGAGTGCCTGCCCATTGAGAAATACTCTCTCACCGCGTCTTGCTTATCGCACGCCACGTCATCGAAGACGAAGATCGAGTTTGGACGCGCGTCGCTCGGTGGAATGACGTCACTGTTATTGGAGAACGTAAAGTAGCCGATTTCGTCGATCGATGTCAACAAATTCTCCAAATATCGATATTTCGGCTGTTGCAACGATTTCGAGTATACGTACACGTTTTCGAAACGTACGCCGTGCGGACTTTCCAACATGCTTATCAAAACGTTGGTTTTACCGCAATTCGAGGGGCCGCAAATGATCGCGCGTATAGTAGTCGGTAACATCGTACCGTGCTTGCGTTTCTCCGCGTTGCCCCCCATCGACCGTAATCTGTCGTCGCAATTGGTCACGCGAATCGCCAACGGTTGTCGCACGAATCTCATTTTTTCCACACTGCCGACTCTCTGGCTGACTCGAACGCCTATTTATAGGCGAGCGGAACCGCGAATCGCTCAGTAGTAAAGATGTTCGTCCTACTGTCGAGACCTTCCGATATTCGCGGCTTGAGCGCCGAACAGCTGCAATTTGTGCCGAAAGCCGTTCTGTTGCAAACGTGCGGTGATCACGTCCACTGCGTGTGGGACAAGCTTCCGGAACATATAAAGGCGGATTTAGAGGTTCAGACCTATCGTCGCTGTTACGAACATTACAATCAACCGTGGCAGCGAACGCACATCGACGGTCCCGCGCCAATGATAAAGGATTGCGGCGAATGTCAACGAAAAAAATTGGTAGAGGCCTGTTAAATCGCGCGATAAACGCACTTCCGATCGAATTGCATATTCCCGGCTATCAATTTTGTGGCCCGGGCACTCATTTAGAAGAACGATTGGCGAGAGGCGATCAAGGTATTAATCCATTAGACGCGGCGTGTCGCGAGCACGACATAGCTTATTCGCGTAGCAACGATCTCGCCGAGAGACACGCGGCGGACGAGATACTTGCTGCGGAAGCGCGAAAACGCATTACCGCGAAAGATTCGACTCTCGGAGAGAGAGCTGCCGCTACAGCCGTCTGGGTGGCCATGAAGGCTAAGACGAAGCTCGGAATGGGCTTGAAAACAAAGAAGACGAAGAAGAAGAGATTATCGAACAGGCGAATACTTCCGGCGGCGAAACGAGGCGGCGTATTGCCGATTCTACCGTTGTTGGGAGTTCTTGGCTCGTTGGTCGGCAGAGCGGCGGGAGTCGTAAAGGCCGTGAACGATAACAAAGCCGCGCAGCGTCAGCTGGAAGAATTGAAACGTCACAATCGCGCCATGAAAGGTCATGGACTTTATCTCGCTCCGTACAAACGCGGGCAAGGAGTGGCATCGAAGAAGAAAAAAAAAGTCGCGGAGATACTGAAATTCCCAAGGGCGTAACAACCAACGTACAACTACAAAAACTGGCAAAACGTATGCGCATTCCATATTTTAGAGGTATTTTCATGCGTACTGCCTTACCAACAGAGGGAGTGCGTCGAAACGAGAGTGGTATCGTGAATTTGGATAACGCCGAGGGACCGGGTACTCACTGGGTGGCGTACGCGAAGAGGGAGATCGAACATATATTTCGACAGTTTTGGCAATCTTCGACCGCCGAGGGAATTGGTGCTGTATCTAAGAACAACATGACGAAGATAGAGTACAATCACATGCCTTTTCAACGATACGATCAGAGCAATGCGGACAACTGTGTCTACGCTTTCTACAGACAGTTGACGATCAATTTAAAGACGACCGTCGCGCTGTTTGAACTCAGTATTCATTCAAACATGTCGCTGACATTCACGCTCACCGGCAAGAGTAGCGTCCTCGCGGTAAGCTACTTTCCCGCCGTGGACTTGAGCGATGGTGATTACGAGCTCGGCCTGACAAATTTTGAAACCTATTACACGATACCGAACGTGAATTCTTTGAACAATAAATTCTACTTTGACGACAAGGAAATTACCATTCCCGAAGGATCGTACGAATTGCGTGATATAAACACGTATCTAAGACGCGTCATTTTACGGGATCAATCCAATATGTCGCGAGAAAGAACACGTCGGCGAAGATGAAGACTATCCGTTGATTATTCGTGCCAACAACAATACGATGAAGAGTGAGATCAAGTGCGCTTTCAGAGTAAACTTTAACAAACCGAACAACATTGGATCGCTGCTGGGATTTTCAACGAATGCGTGCTGGAGCCGCGACAATGGTACGAATCGGACCGTACCGATAACTATCATTCGGTAAACATCATTCGCGTAGAGTGTAACGTGACCGCGGGCGCGTACAGCAACGACAAGTACGTGCACACGATACACGAGTTTTCACCGAGCGTGCCACCAGGATATAAGATATCGGAAACGCCGGCACAGATCATTTACCTGCCAATCACCGTACGGAGCATTACGGACCTAACGATTCGCGTTGTGGATCAGGACGATCGATTGATTGATTTTCGAGGAGAAGAGATCACCGTCAGATTGCACGTACGACTGCGACAGCGATAACGCGCGCGAGTGTACGGACGACATATGAGATGCTCGTACTGAACGACTCGGAGCACGCGAGAGATAAGAATATCTTTACGGCAGCGGTCGACGATATCACCCGATCAACATTCGGTGGAGCTAAAAAAGAGACGAGAAAGAAGCTCACCGCATCGAACGTTGAATTTCTACGATCTTTGGGATTCGCGGTGCGAAATATCTGAGGAAGCATGGTCGATATCCTTAACATTGGAGGTGAACCGATCTTTGACGACAGTGTCGTCAAGATTGAAACACACACGTACAGTCCGTACGCCAATACGACGTTTGGACACAGCGATGAGATAAGAATACCCATACAACAACAAGATTTATACACGTTGCCGTGCGAAAGCTTTCTCTACGTCGAAGGAAGATTGGTGGTAAAGAAAAGGAGTAACGAGTCTATGACAGCGTTTGTAACTAATTGCGTGG